>NC_088399.1:32650733-32950733 GCF_034236695.1 Oncorhynchus nerka
TGACAGCACTCCTCTACAAACTGTATTGCCTTTTAATGTTGTGACCTGCACTATGAAGCTGCTTTCTCCTGCTACAGTACACTTTGCTGCTACTGTAACATCAGAGACAGCCCTAAGGTTTTGAGATGGAGACTAAGGCTGTTACAAAGGCAGCCCAATTCCAATCTTTCTTTCACTAATTGGTAGTTTGACCAATCATGTCAGCTCTGAACAATATCTGATGTGATTGCTCAAAAAATGAATGAGTAAAATCACTTATATTCATTGCTTCTCTAACAGAGATCTGTATTTGTATGCACATCCATGTGATTTATTATTTTCTATTGACATCACTAGTAATAGTTCAATTCTCTGAGGCTGGATCCCTGGAAGATAAATTTCATCAGGTTTTTATTTGAAGCATACTAAAAAAGTATATACATGCACAGAGACACTTTTTTTCTTCCAGAAATGAAGATAAATCTAAAGTAGGACCAGAAAATACTGCATTGGGCAAATGCTTCATTTACATGACATACCTCTGAGTCCTCAAATCAACCCATCAAGTCACTTCACAATCAGCAGACCTTGGACACCAGGGAACACAAAGTAGAGGACATACAGGAGTTGCCAATCAATGACTTGGTCAAGATTTTAAAACAATGCCATGGTGAAGGAATACCATCCAAGGCGTATGTCATGTAGCTAACGATTTGTGAATATGCCATATCAATTGTCTTCCTTTCATGATCACACATTTCATTATGTATTTCATGTAGCTGTTGTCCTATTAATGATCAGTCGTGATTATACATTTTCTTTGTGAAATTATGTATTTAAGATAATTAAATGTACAGTTGGCCTAATGTATGTTATATTTATAGAAAATACTAATTGGCTCAGTTTATACAGGAAGCTTAATTTTGTTTCTGATGCTAAATTATTGGCAAAAGACCTAATCTGATTGATGAAAAGACCAGTTATTGGGCAAGAATCTGAATTGGACTGTCTGTCTGGATGCTGCCAAAATAAAATCAGATTTTATGCAATAACGTTATGTTTTCATCTCAACTCTTCAGCCCTAAGAGGGCAGCGTAATCATTTCCATAAATGATCCATATATGGCATAATGTGAATAGAATGACTAATCTTTCTTTCATCTTCCAGGATCGTTATGAGTAAATGCAAATGCTATCAAAATTCCATATAGAAGAGGCTTTTTCAGTAAAAACTGAACATGGAGAGTAACTGAGTTTTTAAAAGACAACTGCTTTTGCAGTAAATTGATCAACTGTTTACAGCCTCAATCTGATTACTTATTTGAAATAATCATAAATCTTTGATTGGAAAACTGTTGGTGGAAGTCAATTGAGTGTTGTGCAATATCACCCATAGGGTAGTATTTTCCAACTGGTGAGTGAGATGGGCCACAGTGGTCAGGACCCCTGGTGATTCACACCCAAGTCCTCCTGGGTCACGGCTTAAGACATTGTTTTGATTATCTGGAGATGTATAGGCAAATTCAAAAGGTTTTAGGTGGATCACAGTTTGGAGCCCACTAAACCTACACATCAGGTAATCTCTCTATTACTCTCCTATGGATATTGTTGGACATAGTGCTGTCAATGTACCCTGTTTAAATACAATCAAGCCATGCATGCAGTGGTGGTCATGCCCAAAGGGGGGCACAAGGGTACATGCCCCCTCGATTTCTCCTGTTTTTACATTTTAAATTAATTACTAAACTACAGTATATTTAAGGCCATGTTTTATCATAATTATTGATAGAAATTTGTGCAGTATTTTGTGGTTTGGTAGTAAATAAGATGCTATGATATATGTCTGTATTATGATCCCATGGACTGTTGCAATTTGGATGTTGTATCCTAAATATGTTAGTGCAGTAGTAGTGGTGCGTGAGTAAAAACAACGGGGAAGCCAAGCCAAGAAAAAAGCCATATTACGGAAGTTTACAAGTCGGAAGTTTACATACACTTAGGTTGGAGTCATTAAAACTCGCTTTTCAACCTTTCACAAATTTCTTGTAAACAAACTGGTTTTGGCAAGTCTGTTAGGACATCTACTTGTGCATGACACAAGTAATTTTTCCAACGATTGTTTACAGACATTGTTTCACTTACAATTCACTGTATCACAATTCCAGTGGGTCAGAAGTTTACATACACTAAGTTGACTGCCTTTAATTTTCTGGAATTTTCCAAGCTCTTTTAGTCATGGTTTTAGAAGTTTCCGATAGGCTGATTGACATCCTTTGAGTCAATTGGAGGTGTACCTGTGGATGTATATCAAGGCCTACCTTCAAACTCAGTGCCTCTTTGCTTGATGTCATGGGAAAATCAAAAGAAATCAGCCAAGACCTCAGAAAAAAAATTGTAGACCTCCACAAGTCTAGATCATCCTTGGGAGCAATTTCTAAACGCCTAAAAGTACCACGTTCATCTGTACAAACAGTAGTACTCAAGTATAAACACCATGGGACCACGCAGCCATCATACCACTCAGGAAGGAGACATGTTCTGTCTCCTAGAGATGAACGTACATTTGTGTGAAAAGTACAAATCAATCCCAGAACAACAGCAAAGGACCTTGTGAAGATGCTGGAGGAAACAGGTACAAAAGTATCTATATCCACAGTAAAACAAGTCCTATATCGACATAACCTGAAAGGCCGCTCAGCAATGAAGAAGCCACTGCTTCTTCCTTGCTGAAAATTATGTGGATATATTGAAGCAACATCTCAAGACATCAGTCAGGAAGTTAAAGCTTGGTCGTAAATGGGTCTTCCAAATGGACAATGACCCCATGCATACTTCCAAAGTTGTGGCAAAATGACTTAAGGACAACAAAGTCAAGGTATTGGAGTGGCCATCACAAAGCGCTGACCTCAATCCTATAGAAATTTGTGGGCAGAACTGAAAAAGTGTGTGTGAGCAAGGAGGCCTACAAACCTGACTCAGTTACACCACCAGTTCTGTCAAGAGGAATGGGCCAAAATTCACCCAACTTATTGTGGGAAGCTTGTGGAAGACTACCCAAAACATTTGACCCAAGTTAACCTATTTAAAGGCAATGCTACCAAATACTAATTGAATGTATGTAAACTTCTGACCCACTGGGAATGTGATGAAAAAAATAAAAGCAGAAATAAATCACTACTATTTTTCTGACATTTCACATTCTTAAAATAAAGTGGTGATCCTAACTGACTTAAGACAGGGAATTTTTACTAGGATTAAACGTCAGAAATGGTGAAAAACTGAGTTTAAATGTACTTGGCTAAGGTATGTAAACTTCCGACTTCAACTGTATGTGTTGTGATAATTGCATTGTTTGCTCTATAATGTTAGTTCATATGCCTTGCCACTATATATATAATATATATATATATAGGCATGCCTAAGGTCGAGACAATAAGATGGTGTCAGAATAAATTTAACCACACCTTTGTTTAATCACAGAACTGCAGAGCAACATTGTCCGGTGGAGTCTACAAAGCATATTGCAATTAAGAAACAGTTACATGACCTACAGCATGGTCAATCAAGTTAATATTTACAACATATTTGGACTACAAAACAACTATTGATTTAGAACACCGGAGAGTTAACGCAGGAAACCAATAAAAAGAAGCTGCCTCCACTATTCCAGCACCATTTCAACATCATCAAATCACCTATGCTTACTCTAATACAGGGACAAAATATTCCAAAAACTATTTAGTCCAATTAATGTATGCTAAATATCGTGTGGCTGTCCATGGTACTGATTCATGTGCGTGTAAGTAGAAAACACATGTAGAAAAAGTAGAAAAAACACTCACCCTACTCGTCGAGAAACACCAATGCCATCCTCCTCTCTGTCATGTTGCCGAAACGGTCTATGACTCTGTCATACAGTACAAGCTTTTAGTTTTTGTTGTCCTAGGCTACCTGGCTAAAATGCTTGCTCGCTAGCCTAACTTCCTTTCATGGGCAACGATTAGCCAGCTAGTTAACATTAGCCTACTACATCTAGCTACATTTTGAACTTCCATCCTTTCAGGTCAGAGGCACAATGTATGAATATGGTTGGATCAGAATCACCGTTATAATCTTTGGCCAGTATGGAGAATTAAGTAAAAGTCCAAATCCCCATTTCCACCCATTGCTAATTTAGGAAAGGGCTCATTTTAGCTAGCTAGCCACCGGAGGACAACAACACAATAAGATGCAACAATTCAACTATTTGAAGATTGGCTTGATGTGAAGCCAAATCAAAACTTTTTTGACACTTTTCACAGTTGATCACTCAGTTTAGCTCAACACTGATTGGCTATTATTGTATAATTATTTATTATCAAGGGAGGCCAAATGCTCACTGGCTTCCCTTACATTCAATGCTACGGGCGGCAACAATATAATAATATTTTTGTCCAGACAGCATCAAATAGATGGACTACACATATTGGAGACAGACGGGTGCTGTTTTAGGGGTGCTGTTTTGTTCGCTTGGATGCTTTCTCCGGTGAGATACATTCAGCCTCTTGCTAAAAGAGGTAAAATTGTATATTTTTTTCCTGGTAAATTGTTTGGGGAAGCCTGGCTTCTCTTAGCATCCTTGAATACACACCATTGTAGTACAGTATATTGAGATGTGTGATTTACAAAAGTCAGAATGACACCCTTAACAAAATGTCAATTTAACAGGTAAAGAGGTATGCTTAGATAACATATGCAGAAAAATATAAACTTTTTTTGTATATAGAATTACAGTAGGCACAATGATTATGGCTCTAGATTGCAGGAAAAAGCTGTTTCATCCTTACATACTTTGTGCCCCCTCTAAAATAATGGGTGCATTACAACCCTGCATGCGTGATTTTAATATGCAAAAAAACAAAAGCTGACATCTTGGGTACAGAGCGTGCTGTATGCATTGATTCAACTTACCTGTGAATTACTTGATTCTCAACAACCCAAGTCAATGACTCGAGTAACAAAATAATTGTACAAGTCCTAACACATCCAGCTCAGGATGTGATTCAATTGAAGCCCTTATAACAATTGTCATGCTCATTTAGCACACTGAACTGGGTGCTATTTAAGCCATACATAGGTCTTCTGTCTGATAGACATTGGATATGCCACAGGGTCCTCCTCTTACATGACAAGTCAAACCAACTAGGCAGGTATTCATATTGTAGCCTATTGATAAAAGGTATGGCTTGGAGTGTGCTCATGGTTAAGTATAATTGGTTGTAGAGGATGTTTCCTTTCATGTTCCACTTCCCAGGTATGATTCATACAGTTTAAGTGTGGATTACTTTGAATTCAAAGGAGTGAGTAGTAGAGATGAGCGAATAGGCTTTCCCCCACCTCACAAATATTTATGAGCTGACATTCAGTTTCTGTACAATTCACTGGAGAGTGGACATCAAACGGAAAGCGGGCCATAAGTAAACATTTGTGGTGTGACTCATGCCCTTAGTCGAAACTAGGGTGAAATCTTTACTCCAAACACAAAAACAAGCGTTTATATTGGTCATGTTCAGCAAACAGGGCGGGACCTACCTGAATCTGTTAAATAGAAACGCTAGTTTTCGTTCGGTGAAAGGATTACACCCCTGAACTCACCCACCTACGCTCATGTGGTAGTTTACGGCAGCGTGTGCGACTCACCTTCAGTTTCAACGCCACGCCCATACCTGCAGAAACCAGGAAATATAAAGCTTTGATGGAAGACGAACTGCTTATTTTGTTACTTCAAAACTCACATTCTGTTGGTGGACTATCATATTCGGTATTTAATTGTGCATTTCCATAATAAACTATCAAATATCCAGAACTTCCATTAGGTAAGTCAAACTTCGAAACTGACATGTCCTTTTGTAACCTAGCCTACTGTCTGCTTGCTTCTTTTGCCTTATTTGGGCATTGACCATTGTTTGCAGTAGCCTCTTGCGCTTATTTAGTAGCCTTCTCATGCGCTTAATTCATAAGAAAAACAAAGTTTCTGAAAATAGAGTATAGTTATAACTGACCAGGCTTGGGCGGCTTCAGAGTTTGTCCTTTGTAGCCCACAGCGAAGTGCTATTCTGTTACAATAACGTTACGATTTGTCCTACATTCTGAGGTCTCAATGTTGTTGACCCTTCCCGATCTAATAGTTGATGTATTTATCCACTCTGGCTTTTCTGTTTGGGCAACCAAAACCTATTTAATCTTGAAATAATGTATAATTTATGACCTTTTGGGGTTCACAACAAAGCTGTGAAACCGTTTTGTTGTTGTTGACATAGTAAAATAACTCAAGCATAGATTGGTAATTTAAAAAAAAACTAACTACAGGACATGAGTAACTTTGGTAAAAAATAATGCCACTGCTATAGGTGGCGCTGTTTATAGGCAGACTTGCTTAAACCCTCAACTTGAAACTTTCGTATTTCGGTGTCTTTCCTCATGCGGAACAAATTTGCCAAATAATTTCCCCATAAGGTTTGTCAGGAAAGATTTTCCTCCATCTTGGAAAAAGTTTGAAAAACGTATAATTAACCATTAGCCTAAGTAACAACAAATTAGGTATTGATAAATCAAAAATCTGATTTCAGACATTACCATGAAGTGTAGCATTGATATCTTAAAAAAACAAGGAAACTATCAAAATTCACTTTTTTGCCAATGTAACACCTAATGCTTAATTTAAAAAAAAAAAGTATTTCTATTTTCTGGTGGAGTAAAAGTCAGATTCGCTCCAAATGTGGTTTTTGGGCTCATCACAATAGTCCCTAAAGATTAAGTTGATGCATTCAAAGATGGCAATGCTGTGCAGCGATGCTCCCCATCCATCCTGACAAACATTTCTAAAAACCTGTTTTTGCTTTGTCCATTATGAGTTATGTGTAGATTTATGAAGGGAGACATGTCAAAGGAAAAATTATGACCCCCCCTTAGAATCCCTAACTATCCCTAGCATTGTTGCTAATTAGGCCAGGTTGGCCTATGTGAAAGCATTTCAGTCCATGGTCTAAGCAAACGTTATAAGCACAAGTATAGGCCCATGATTTCATTCTGGTACCATTATTCTGTTAACGGGTGTTGATTCCCTTCACTTACTGTAGTTCAATAACCAAAATAGATTTTTTTCTAACTTCAGTATCATTATAGCTGACGCCCCATTCTTTCTGCAGACATCTTTTAATTTTAATTTGGGGGTAATGTATTGTGTCATTTAGGAGTCACTTTTATTGTAAATAAGAATATATGTTTCTAAACACTTCCATATTGATGTGGATACTACCATGATTACGGTAATATCTTGAATGAATCATGAATAATAATGAGTGGGAAAGTTCCAAGACATGCTAACCTTACCTTTATTGGTAATGGTTAGAGGTTAGCATGTCTTTGGGTTATGATCTTTGACCCTTTGACTTTCTCATTCATCATTATTGATGAGTTAAGGATTATCCAAATCATGTTAGCATCCACATTAATGTAAACATTTTTAGAAACCTTCTGTTCTTATTTACAATAAGTGACTCCAAAATTACACAATACATTATTTACCTTAAATATTTATTGGGCACAAAATAATCAGAAACTCAACCAAAACAAACTGCAAATGCATTCAAGTTTGTAGTCAAAAGCTTGATGTAGTCATTACGTGCTAGGAGTATGGGACCAAACCAACTTTTAACTATTTTATTTCTAAGAATCATTGCGGGTGTCAGTAATGTTGACTACACATTTGTTTTCCCCACAAAAAGGATGTCTTTATTGAACACACTGTGTAAACCTAAACAGTGCAGGTTGGGAAAAGTATGTGATCCCTTGGATTTAATAACAGGTTGACCCTCCTTTGGCAGCAATACACTCAACCAAATGTTTTCTGTAGTTGCGGATCAGACCTGCACAACAGTCAGGAGGAATTTTGGACCATTCCTCTTTATAAAACTGTTTTAGTTCCACAATATTCTTGGGATATCTGGGGATATCTGGTGTGAACTGTCTCTTGAGGTCATGCCACAGCATCTCAAATCGGGATGAGGTCAGGACTCTCTGACTGGGCCACTCCAGAAGGCGTATTTTCAGCTGTTGAAGCCATTTTATTGTTTATTTACTTCTGTGTTTTGGGTTGTTGTCCTGTTGCATCACATAACTTCTGTTGCGCTTCAATAGGAGGACAAATAGCCTTACATTCTCCTGAAAAAGGTCTTGATAAACTTGGGAATTAATTTTTCTGTTGAGGATAGCAAGCTCTTTAGACCGCGAGGCAGCAAAGAAGCCCCAAACCATGATGCTCCCTCCATCATAGTTTACAGTTGGGTTGAGGTTTTGATGTTGTGCTGTGCCTTTTTTTTTCTCCACACATGTTGTTTGGAAGGAACACAAAACACTAACTTTAGTTTCATCTGTCCACAGAATATTTTGTCAGTAGTGCTGTGGAACATGCAGGTGTTCTTTTGCGAACTTAAAAAATGCAGCAGCGCGCTTTTTTGGACAGCAGGGGCTTCTTCCATGGTGTCCTCCCATGAACACCATTCTTGTTTAGTGTTTTACGTGCTGTAGACTCGTCAACAGAGATGTTAGCATGTTCCAGAGATTTCTGTATGTCTTTAGCTGACACTAGGATTCTTCTTAACCTCATTGAGCATTATGCGCTGCGCTCTTGCAGTCATTTTTGCAGGACGGCCACTACTAGGGAGAGTAGCAACAGTGCTGAACTTTCTCCATTTATAGAAAATGTCTCTTACCGTGGACAGACTTTTTTAGAGATACTTTTGTAACCCTTTCCAACTTTATGCAAGGCAACAATTCTTAGGTCTTCTGAGATCTCTCTTGTTTGAGGCATGGTTCACATTAGCAATGCTTCTTGTGAATAGTAAAGTAAAATTGAGTGTTTTTTTTATAGGGCAGGGCAGCTCTAACCAACATCTCCAATCTCGTCTCAATGATTGTACTCCAGGTTAGCTGACTCCTGACTCCAATTAGCTTTTGGAGAAGTCATTCGCTTAGGGGTTCACATACTTTATCCAACCTACACTGTGAATGTTTAAATGATGTACTCAATATAGACAAGAAAAATGCAATTTGTTATTAGTTTAAGCACACTGTGTTTGTCTATTGTTGTGACTTAGATGAAGACCAGATCACATTTGGTCAAATTCATGCAGAAATCCAGGTAATTTCAAAGGATTCATATACTTTTTACACACTTTTTGTGTATATGTAGGTACACAGTACCAGTCAAAAGTTTGGAAACACCTACTTGATAGAATGCAAAGGGTGGCTAATTTGAAGAATGTCAAATATAAAATATATTTTGATTTTTTTAACACTTTTATTTGGTTACTACATGATACCATATGTGTTATTTCATAGTTCTGATATCTTCACTATTCTTTTATAATGTGTAAAATAAAAACGCTTGAATGAGTAGGTGTCAACTTTTGACTGGTAATGTATAGAAGACAGAAGTTTTAAGGGGGGAATGTCCACCAAAGCTGTTTCCAGAGAATTGAATGTTCATTTATCTAACATAATTCTTTGAGAATTTGGCAGAGCATCCAAGACAACATGTAACCACTCCAGCCCAGGACCTCCATCTGGCTTCTTCACCTGCGGGATCATCTGAGACCAGCCACCCGGCTGATGAAACTGTAGGTTTGCACAACCGAAGAATTTCTGCACAAACTGTCAAAAACTGTCTTGGGAAGCTCACCTGCGTGCTCGTCGTCCTCACCAGTCTCTTGACTTGACTGCAGTTTTGGCGTCGGAACCTACTTCAGTAGACATTCTCCCCTTTGATGGCCACTGGCACACTGGAGAAGTGTGCTCTTCACAGATGAAACCGGGAAGATGGCAGACAGCGTGTATGGTGTCGTCTGGGTGAGCAGTTTGATGTCAACGTTGTGAACAAGAGTGCCCCATGGTGGAGGTGTGGTTATGGTATGGGCAGGCATAACCTATGGACAAAGAAAACAATTGCATTTTATCAATGGCAATTTGAATGCACAGACATACCGTGACGAGATCCTGAGGCCCATTGTTGTGCCATTCATCTGCCGCCATCACCTCATGTTTCAGCATGATAATGTACTGCCCCATGTCACAAGGCTCTGTACACAATTCCTGGAAGCAGAAAATGTCCCAGTTCTAAAATGGCCTGCATACTCACCAGACATGTCACCCATTGAGCATGTTTGGAATGCTCTGGAACAACGTGTATGCCAGCGTGTTTCTGCCAATATCCAGCAACTTTGCACAGACATTGAAGAGGAGTGAGACAACATTCCAGACCACAATCAACAGCCCGATCAACTCTATGCGAAGGAGCTGCATCGCGCTGCATGAGGCAAATGGTGGTCACACCAAATACTGACTGGTTTTCTGATCCATGCCCCTACACTTTTTAATGTACAGCATCTCTGACCAACAGGTGCATATCTGTATTCCCAGTCATGTGAAATCCATAGATTAGGGCTTGATGAATTTATTTCAGTTGACTGATTTCCTTCTATGAACCATACCTCAGTAAAATCTTTGACATTGTTGCATGTTGCATGTCTTATATTTTTGTTCAGTATTTTCACACTGAAGTTGGAATAATTTATGATAATGCCCTTTTAATGGAAGACATTTTTTTAAAGACCGCCTGAAGATTCAGACTGTTTTGGTGGGATTTAATTTTGGCCTGCCTACTAACTTTGTTAATAGACCAATAAGAAAGATACAGTATTTCCAAACCTGCCAATAACAGCTAGTGTTCAGTTTCCCCCTCTCCACTCAGACCATTCCCAAACAGTCCTACCAAACAGTCTGTTCTTGCTTGAGAATTTGCTCTTTGCTAAGAAGCTATTTTTGAACTTTTTAATTTAAAACAATCACCGTAATGTACTTAATTGTTACCCAGAAATGATTTGATATTGAGATTTGAAAAAATAACCATATCCGCATTGGAGTAGGGTCCTAGAAAATCTGCGTTGCGGCAAAAGAGGATGGAATCATGGAATCCAGATATTTAAACGGAATTCAACAGTATTCAAAAATGCATTGAACTTAGTAGGAAATCAAATAAATGTATTGAACTTATTTGTGAGTGACATGGCTCTCCGTCTGGCATACTGTATGCATTACATAGGGACAATGCATAATCAAGTGAAAGCCGATTGAGAAAAATACAACAATAATACTGAAAGTGGTAATTGGTGAGAGACAAGGTCGCAGTAAAAAAAAGACTGCTTACGTAAAGCCATAAAGACGATCAAAACATGACATAAAACAACTTGCAAACAGACTGGCTTCTGATTTAGAAACCACCACCAGTAGTGGAAAAACTACCCAATTGTCATACTTGAGTAAAAGTATAGATACGTTAATAGAAAATGACTCAAGTGAAAGTCAGCCAGTTAAATTCTACCTAAGTAAAATTATTTGGTTTTACGTTTACTTTCGATACCTAAGTATATTTAATTGCTAAAATATACTTAAAATTCCTTATATTAAGCAAAGCAGATGGCACCATTTTCTTGTTATGAAAGTTTACGGATAGCCAGGGGACACTCCAACACTCAGACATCATTTACAAACTAAGCATTTGTGTCTGAGTCTGTCAGATCAGAGGCAGTAGGGATGACCAGGGATGTTCTCTTGATAAGTGTGAATTTGACTTTTCCTGTCCTGCTAAGCATTCAAAATGTAACGAGTACTTTTGGGTGTCAGGGAAAATGTATGGACTAAAAAGTACAATATTTTCTTTTGGAATGTAGTGAAGTAAAAGTAGTCAAAAATATAAATAGTAAAGTACAGATAACCAAGCATCTTTTATCCTTTTCGCTTATCTGAGCATGTGGCACTCACGCTTGTGGTAGGCATTCGGATGTGGGTATTTTATTATGTTCCCCATTAGCTGCTTCCAATGCAGCCGCTACTCTTCCTGGAGTCCAAACAGGTAGGCCTACCTGTCCTCCTGATCCAAGTGATCTTTTTTATATTGAGGGTAGTTTGGGTACTTTGCTGGCTTCTTATTCATTCATTCTCATTGTTATTGTTTGGAACATGCAGAATAGGCACTGTGACTAAAACGTTAACTAGTATAAATAAATGTAGCAACCCAAACACCCATCACCACAAGAGACTGCATCACAATCCTCTGGTCAAATTGCATCACTTTGCAGCTTAGGAGATGCTGTTTTGATTTGAGGGAAATGTTATTTGATGTAAAAACATATTCTCATTCCCCCTGTTGTGGTGTCACTGCTTTTCAGATGCCCATAAAGGCTTATCTTAAACCAGTTTAATGCTGAATTCAGTGATTACATCATGTAGAAGACATATTGTGATATTTGGGACAGCATGGTGGAGGGGTGAGTGTGTGTGTAGTAATGTGCCATGACACGGGTCCAGCTGGTGAGATTTACAGTAAAAGACTGAACGAGGCCACAGGATTAATGCTTTTGTTCTGCTGACATCCATGCTCAACAAGAGAGAAGTGAGACACTTTGTGCATGTGCCACTGACTACATGGAATAATACTAGAAATGAATTTGATGAGATGACTAAAGTTTTTGATTCTATGGGACCATGCCTTATTTATTAAGATGTTGTTCTGGGAGGTAGTGAGCGTTTTAGATTATAATCCTAGTCATCAGTCAGCACAGTGGAAGCATCCTACATGCTCTTTGTCCCTATGTCCCCTATGCCCTTTAGGCAGTGCCTGCTGCCTGGATGATGCACAATGCATAGCCATTAAAGTTATTCCATTCTGTAGTGTTTTTGTTACCTAACTGGGTATAAATAGTCTGTTATTTATGGGTTTGCTGCTGGTTTGGGGCCCTTAGAGTTTTAAGGGATTTCTGTGCCCTGCTCTTTCACAGTGAAATCTCCTGCTCTCATGGCCCAGCCATATAGAGAGCAGTAATCCAGACATGCAAACTGCTGGGATATAATTCCTATCCAGAGGTTTGTATTGGCTGGCAGCTCTCCAGCTGCATTTATTTATTTCCCCCTTCACGGGACATGGTTGCATGCTGTCAGTGGGTGAGAGGTAATGTGAATGTTGAAGTGAATGGTCTGCTAGATGGAGAATATTTTTTTGGGGGGATGGAAGAGGGTATGGTGTGATGATGGAAAGTTGAGTGTGTGAGATGATGATGGGGGCTCTGGGTTTTAATGGGGACTAAACCTACATAGGGATTTTGGGAAAATGGGGTGGTGTACATACATGATCTGTCAGGGCTTCGTACCACAATTATCCCGACGGCAGCAGCAGTGTTTTCATTAGTGTAATGTTTAGAGATCTCCAGAGTTATGTAACAGTGACGCGCTGTCATCCCCTCTGGGCCTGCCCACCGCCAGTAGCATGACTGTTGTCCATTTAGTTTCTCTGAGGGGAAAAAAAACCATCTGTCAGAGCCGACGGTAGGGGACACAGGGCTCGTGATTGAGAACGTAGTAGCAAGTAGGCAGGGCTCAGTGGGTTCAGTGTAGTGTGTATGATGGAGATGCTGTGAGCACAGTGGTGGCAGAGAGGATTAGAAGTCAGGGCTGCCTTTCAGAATATTGCAGAGGGAAGTGAGATGTTAGTGGAGCCATTGTGAGTAGCATGGGGTGTATGTAATGCAGTTGCAAGTGGAGAAACAGCCGAGGGTTCAAATATGAAGTTTAAGAAGTTCATTACCATCATGCAGGCGGCCATGGGGATCGTCCCCCTCAACAAACGAGAGCTCCTACCACCTGGGAGAAAACTCTGGAGACCCCCAGGGTGAGTTAAGTTAAGGTGTGCATATGAGCTTGTATGCATGAAATTAATGTTTGTCTGTCTGTATGTAGCTGTTGGTCTATTCAAGTACAAGCATCTACTGTACCTCTACAATATTTGAATCCTATGCACAAGTATTCAAAATGTTGCGAATATCGCTAGGCGAATCAAACATGATTTGGAATGTATGTTTCTGCTTTGCTCACCAGATGGTACTAGCCTTCATGCTACAGCATGAGCATGTTTGTTGCCATTATTTACTGCTCAGGTCATAGATGCTGCATTTTGATTGTGACTCTGCTATTGGAGCACAGCAGATGAATGAATGTAGCAGAGGTCCTTCCTGTGAGTAGCATGGCTCTCCTTAGCTGGACCAATCCAGCACACAATCACTCACTGGATCTGTTATCAGATCCACTAATGAACCATTCTTTAGTCCATGGCCGCTACTGTATTTATCGTTGCAAATCAAATTTGCAGTGTATTGCCACTCAAGAGGTTACTAAGTTGTCAAGGAAGGTTCTTTTGTTTGCGTGTGTATATTTATGTGACCCCCCACTCGCTGAGGTTGATGTTGTGGATCAATTATTCAGTATACACAACATTGCTCTTAGTAATTCTCCCAAGGTACAGGAATTCCACTTTGGACATGAATGTGTTCTCAGTTTGAAGATGTCCTAATTGTGTGGGTCTCATGCTGACAGAAGCTTGTCTATCACTTCCCTGCTCAGCTATAACACGGCTAGGGCAGGGGATTGGGGAGTTCGTTGGGAAGGATAAGTCAAACAACACAAGCTGAGCATTTGGTCAAAGATCACAGCAAGGTCAATCACTTTATTTATTACTATTCTGACATGAGGTCAAATGGCTGCAGAGCAAATGTTTGGCTCAAGCTCAAACAGATTACAGCTGCGTTGAGGCCTTAAGTTTGTGTGTGCGCATGCCTGTGTATCAGACTGTGCCTTTGCATGTGTGAGTGTTTGTGTGGTTGTGACCAGGGCAAGGCTTTGTTTTGTTATGATTGGTATTTGAACCAATAACTTTCACTGTGTTAATGTTTCACTTCAATGGCCCGTCAGCGTTTTAATTCTCTAATGTGGAATGAAATTAATTTCATACAGTTTCTAATAATTTCAGCTGACATTTTACCAATAACAATCCTTTATACGAAGTTGAACTCTATTCCTAATGTTGAGTAATGGTTATCTAAAGCCCTGCTGTCTCTCCCAACAGGGACACACCCAGTACTGACCAGTCCAACACTGACCTGTTCAGGTCCAGCTGCTCCTGGGATAGGTTCTACTGGACCAAGGAAGCCCAGTGCCTGTGTCTCCGTCGACTCTCTACACCCAGCTACTCTGCTATTCTGAGGGTACCTCATCCTTTCTGCCTACTTTGTATTCTTTACCCATCCTATTCTGCCCTAACACTGTGAGCGGGTGTGGTTGGACATATGATTTACAGTGGGGCAAAAAAGGTATTTAGTCAGCCACCAATTGTGCAAGTTCTCCCACTTAAAAAGATGAGAGAGGCCTGTAATTTTCATCATAGGTACACTTCAACTATGACAGACAAAATGAGAGAGAAAGAATCCAGAAAATCACATTGTAGGATTTTTAATGAATTTATTTGCAAATTATGGTGGAAAATAAGTATTTGGTCACCTACAAACAAGCAAGATTTCTGGCTCTCACAGACCTGTAACTTGTTCTTTAAGATGCTCCTCTGTCCTCCACTCGTTACCTGTATTAATGGCACCTGTTTGAACTTGTTATCAGTATAAAAGACACCTATCCACAACCTCAAACAGTCGCACTCCAAACTCCACTATTGCCAAGACCAAAGAGCTGTCAAAGGACACCAGAAACAAAATTGTAGACCTGCACCAGGCTGGGAAGACTGAATCTGCAATAGGTAAGCAGCTTGGTTTGAAGAAATCAACTGTGGGAGCAATTATTAGGAAATGGAAGACATACAAGACCACTGATAATCTCCCTCGATCTGGGGCTCCACGCAAGATCTCACCCCGTGGGGTCAAAATGATCACAAGAACGGTGAACAAAAATCCCAGAACTACACGGGGACCTAGTGAATGACCTGCAGAGAGCTGGGACCAAAGTAACAAAGCCTACCATCAATAACACACTACGCCGCCAGGGACTCAAATCCTGCAGTGCCAGACGTGTCCCCCTGCTTAAGACAGTACATGTCCAGGCCCGTCTGAAGTTTGCTAGAGAGCATTTGGATGATCCAGAAGAAGATTGGGAGAATGTCATATGGTCAGATGAAACCAAAATATAACTTTTTGGTAAAAACTCAACTCGTTGTGTTTGGAGGACCAAGAATGCTTTGTGGCTGTTTTTCTGCAAAGGGACCAGGACGACTGATCCGTGTAAAGGAAAGAATGGGGCCATGTATCATGAGATTTTGAGTGAAAACCTCCTTCCATCAGCAAGGGCATTGAAGATGAAACGTGGCTGGGTTTTTCAGCATGACAATGATCCCAAACACACCGCCCGGGCAACGAAGGAGTGGCTTCGTAAGAAGCATTTCAAGGTCCTGGAGTGGCCTAGCCAGTCTCCAGATCTCAACCCCATAGAAAATCTTTGGAGGGAGTTGAAAGTCTGTGTTGCCCAGCAACAGCCCCAAAACATCACTGCTCTAGAGGAGATCTGCATGGAGGAATGGGCCAAAATACCAGCAACAGTGTGTGAAAACCTTGTGAAGACTTACAGAAAACGTTTGACCTCTCATTGCCAACAAAGGGTATATAACAAAGTATTGAGAAACTTTTGTTATTGACCAAATACTTATTTTCCACCATAATTTTGCAAATTCATTAAAAATCCTACAATATGATTTTCAGGATTTTTCTCCTCATTTTGTCTGTCATAGTTGAAGTGTACCTATGATGAAAATTACAGGCCTCTCATATTTTTAAGTGGGAGAACTTGCACAATTGGTGGCTGACTAAATACTTTTTTTGCCCCACTGTATATGGTGCAATGTGATCTAGTCTTTAAAACAGGAAATCCAGAATGGTTTTGCATCAGTTGGAAAAGCTCTGAAGGATATCTATTGCCTTAGATCTTGCTTCAGTTATTCATGTTCCCCATTCACAAAGTGTATGTATCCAAGGCCTTTGTCCAATTGCCCTATTTGGTAGTTGCTGGTTCTCTCCCCTCCCCCAATGCAAATTTAACCATGAAGACAGGACTCATCCATAGAAGCGGTTCATAGAGAACTCCGAGTGAGAGATTCAGGCCAACCATCACAACACGTATTGTTGTGCTACACTGAATAAAAATATAAACTCAACATGTAAAGTGTTGGTCCCGTGTTTCATGAGCTGAAATATACGTCCAAGAGATGTTCCATACACACAAAAAGCTTATTTCTCTCAAATTGTGAGCCTAAATTTGTTTACATCCCTGTTAGTGAGCATTTCGCCTTTGCCAATATAATCCATCCACCTGACAGGTGTAACATATCAAGAAGCTGATTAAACAGCGTGATCATTTCACAGGTGCACTAACTGGGGAGCCAGGCCCAGCCAATCAGAATGAGTTTTTTCCCCCACAAAAGGGCTTTATTATAGACAAACACTCCTCAGCATCCCTCCCACCTCTCATCAGACAATCTTGCAGGTGAAGAAGCTGGATGTGGAGGTTCTGGGCTGGCGTGGTTACACATGGTCTGTGGTTGTTAAGCTGGTTGGATGTAATGCCAAATTCTCTAAAATTGAAGTTGGAGGCAGCTTATGGTAGAGAAATTAACACAATTCTCTGGCAACAGCTCTGGTGGACTTTCCTGCAGTCAGCATGCCAATTTTACGCTCCCTCAACTTGAGACATCTGTCGCATTGTGGTGTGTGACAAAACAGCACATTTTAGAGTGGCTTTTTATTGTCCCCAGCACACACACAAGGTGCACCTGTGTAATGATCATGCTGTTTAATCAGTTTCTTGATATTATTTTATTTTTTTTACCTTTATTTTACTAGGCAAGTCAGTTAAGAACAAATTCTTATTTTCAATGACGGCCTAGGAACAGTGGGTTAACTGCCTGTTCAGGGGCAGAACGACAGATTTGTACCTTGTCAGCTCGGGGATTCGATATATGCCACACCTGCCGTGTGGATGGATTATCTTGGCAAAGGAGAAAAGCTTAATTGGTAAAATATCCCTTACACAGCCTGGAGGTGTGTTGTGTCATTGTCCTGTTGAAAAACAAATGATAGACCCACTAAGCCCAAACCAGATCGTATGGCGTATTGCTGCAGAATGCTGTGGTAGCCGTGCTGGTTAAGTGTGCCTTGAATTCTAACTAAATCAGTGTCACCAGCAAAGCACCCCCACACATTAAACACCTTCTCCATGCTTTACCACACACGCGGAGATCATCCGTTCACCCACACTGCCTCTCACAAAGACACGGCGGTTGGAACCAAAAATATCAAATTTGGACTCCAGACCAAAGGACAAATTTCCACCGGTCTAATGTCCATTGCTTGTGTTTCTAGGCCCAAGCAAGTCTCTTCTTATTGCTGTCTTTTTTAGTAGTCTTTTCTTTGCAGCAATTCGACCATGAAGGCCTGATGTGTCTGTTACTTGAACTCTGCGACGCATTTATTTGGCCTGCAATTTCTGAGGCTGGTAACTCTAATGAACTAATGTAACTCCTGGATCTTCCTTTCCTGTGGCGGTCCTCATAGCGCCTGATGATTTTTGCGACTGCACTTGAAAAAATGTTCAAAGTTCTTTATTTTCCAGATTGACTGACCTTCATGTATTAAAGTAATGATGGACTGTCATTTCTCTTTGCTTATTCGAGCTGTTCTTGCCATAATATGGACTTAGTTCTATTTGGTAAAAGACCATCATCTGTATACGATCCCTACACAACTGATTGGCTCAAAAGCATTAAGGAAAGAAATTCCACAAATTAACTTTTAGCGTGGCACACCTGTAAATTCAAATACTTTCCAGGTGACTACCTCCATGAAGCTGGTTTAGAGAATGCCAAGAGTGTGCAAAGCTGTCATCAAGGCAAAGGGTGGCTACTTTGAAGAATCTCAAATATAAAATATATTTTGATTTGTTTAGCACTTTTTTGGTTACTACATGATTCCATATGTGTTATTTCATAGTTTTTATGCCTTCACTGTTATTCTACAATGTAGAAAATAGCAAAAACAAAGAGAAACCCTGGAATGATTAGGTGTTCCCAAACTTTTGACTGTGTGTGTGATGCAGAAATCCCTCCGTCATTTCCTGGTTGCTAAAATTTGAATAGTTCACCTAATTTCAGGTTGTGACAAAACAAGCAGCAAGTATAGTGTAGAGCAGCCAAACTCAACTGGCGGTCCAGTCCTGACCCAGAGAACAGTCAATCCGGATGGGACAACATATTTCATTTTGTTATATTAAAGTCAATACATAATTTTTTGACAGCATTAAAAAAATCTGCCAGGCGCAGCGGCCTCTTCAACCTCTCACTCTCTCTCTGTTGCCAACTCCTCAGTAAGGAAAGTAGCTATTGACTGTCCTAAAGGACGCCATCACCTAATTTGCACAATTGGCCATGTGCATGAAATTGTGATGGACGCTGTTAGGCAAGAGGAATAATGTTGTGGGAGAGACAAAAAGGAGTAAAAAAACACCCTAAATATGTTTAGAACTACAAATGAACTTTCTTCTGTTGATTCTTGTTCTTTTTTAATGTCACAATTCCACCCCTCCTCCTTTATCTGGGCTTGGGACCGGCAAAAGTGACCCAAAAGAGACACTTTGGCGGAGTTACTTAGTTTATTTTATTTTTTATATTTCTTAATTTGGTTTTTAACCTTATGGTCCACTTAGGAGCCTACAACAAGTCACAGTAAAACATGAACATTTTTATATATTTTTTGTATACAATCTAAATGGACCAAAAAGAGACAATAGAAAAAATTGTCAATGGCAATGTGAGAATTATTGTAAGTAACTATTCTGGCCCTGATTCAGGTTAATTTTTAACATTTCTATGTAAGCCAGAGCGAGATCAGCCAGCGGCGTCTTCTCCCATGCGCAATTCATTTGCAGTCTGGAGGCGGAGGGGTGAACATCTCCTGCTCTGACTGCAGCTGGGAGGGACTGCTGCGTGAGGACTGGGCCACCTGTGAGTGCTTTGGGACGGGAGTGGGGCCCACTGCAGCACCCGCTGCTTGTTGAGAAGAGTAAGAACGATACGTGCTTTCAAGTCAGTCTCCAATAACACCAGAAAAAGTCGCTAGATTTGTCGCTAGTCGCTTTTTTGAAAATGTGCCGCTAGTGGTCTGAATAGTCGCTAAATATAGAGACAGTCGCTAAATTGGCAACACTGCTCTCTCGATTGACGCAACGCCCACCTCTACTAGTGCCTACTAATCCAATCGAGTGGCCACGTCTTACACAATCACATTAATTCAAATATCCTTTGTGGAACCTTGGGACAAGCAGGCAGAAAGAAGCAGATTTGACCGCAGTTCAACTGTAAATATGACATAAGGAACTTTGTTACCAGTATCTTTGTTTAATATGGCTTGTTAAATAAAATAAAAAAGTGAAACCATATTCAAAGACGAGTGGACGGAACAGTGTTCATTCATTCTCCCTGCAACTAGCACAAAACCAATGTGTCCGTTGCTCTTGTGAAAAGTGTCAATGTTAACAGATTAACAGATTAATTTACTCAAATCCCACACCAAAGTCCTTGTCAATTCACTGACAGCCCAACAACATGCAATGGAGTGTTCACTGAGGATAGCTTGAGTTTTGGGAGAAAAACAACTTTTCCAGGTGCATTCTTTTACCATCTCAGCATGTGTGAAGTTGCTGACACTTTGCTTGAAGGTAAACTAAAAGATGAGCTCATGGAAAAGATCAAACTGTTCCCAATGTCAGATTCTACAGCAATGATGAGAACTGAAATTTTACCTGAAGATTTCATTTAACAACTTGAGGCCATTCAGAGTTAAATGTATGGTGCATTCTGAATGCCCTCGTGTCTTGTAATCTGACAGTGGGATCTGTTTGATCTTTTCCATGAGTTTATCTTTTAGTTTACCTTCAAGCAAATGTTTTTGCATAGACAAATATGCAACCACTTTTGTTCTTCAGCATGTTTACATTCTAAATGAGTTGTAATTCAAATTCTTAGTCTCATTTAATGTACAGACCTGTTTGTTACTATGCTGTACCACAGCGCCAATAAAGGACGATATCCATCAAGACCTTTGCCACCAAGGAAATTTGTCACTGGACCTTCTGAAATAGTAGTTGAGTACCCCTGGTGTAAAGCCTCGCTGTACTATTTAAACCATTGTGAAATTACTTTTCCATAACTACAAATATTGTATTTTCAGCTGTTTGAAGCTTGTGTACAAAACTGATAGTAAAAAAAATAAAAATAATTAAACATGCGAACATTGAAGAGATGCCACTTCTTAGACTTGCTTTCTATAATGACAGATCTATACCTCTCATTTCTATGTGAATGTGGTTGCTTTCAGTAATCTGGAAGGATCCATTTTGCCAGAAAATGTACAGCATTCCAAGCAAAAATGAATGCGTGTTTACATTTTTTTTGTAAAAGTAAAATGCACATTTGACCATTGCTATCAGTTATTTGATTCTTTGTTGTAGCAATGGACTGCAATTGCTCTACATATTTGTCGAGATGAGAATATCGAGACCACTTAGATTACCCCATCTTGAATTGGTACATCCTAATACGGTTTTCCCTTTCAGCGCTCTCAGACTCACTCAATTTGCTGGGTTGTTTTACATATTTTTTTTTAAACATGGGAAAAATGTTAAATATGATATTGGATAGGCTGCATGTTACTTTTAACAATAGTCGTTGTCGAATTTCCTTTGTTTGAATCACAAGAAAAGTGGTCTCTGGTTTGAAAGTGCATGATGCCCGTAAATGGAGGGAGACTCTTCAGTCTTAGCAGATATGAGACACATTATTTCAAAGTAAGTAAAACTAACGATTCTAAGGTCCATTATAAATGATTCCTTATTGTTTAATCATCTTGTTGCAATGTTAATTTCGCTGACACACACACTAGAGAACAAATGTTTTACAAAGTTTCAAGTCTGTCACGGGACCCTTACTGGAATGTTTCCACCTGTTGCTGCTAACGTTACATAGTATCACGAAGGAATGAGTTCACTCGTCGCTACCATCAAAGGGCTGTGCCTGTCAACTTTTGCATGCCAAGCCACGTTGTGATATTCCGTATGAAGTGAAGATATGACTTTAATATGGTGTTTGAAGTCATTGCACAATGGGAAATCAAAGGAATAATTTAGTAAAAATTAATTCATGATTGATCTGAGCAAGGGTGGCAATATTTGGGAGTCAATATCCCCCCCAAAAAAATCCTACTAGTGTATTTAGTGGATTGCTGTTGGTAGAAGTTACCTACCCTGAGGTGATATACAGCGTAGTTATGATCCTTTTTTAATGTTCCCGTGTATTTAATAGACAGTGCGTAGTCACTCCATGAGATGTGGCTGTACTGCAAGTAGAGGGCGTACTACAACCAAACAATCTAGAGTGGATTAGATTGATGGCTAGGATGGCTAACCTTCAGATAAAACCACACTACTTTTCTGCCATAATGGGAACTATAGATTTTCATTGCCCGAGTTCTAGCTGTCGTGTGTATATTCGTTTTTTTTTAGTATGGTTGGTTGCCTTGCTTGTGCTCTCTTTGCAGTTATGTGTCTGTGTTTATGATTGACAGCGCTGCATGCACTTTTTTGTTCTTGTCTGAGTGAGATTAAAGGATCTGTTCTTCTAAGCCACATCCTATGAGGGTAGCTCAGTGTTATTCCAGCCATTTCAATGTGGAAATGCTCATTCTCATCAGAGAAACTGTGTTCTCGTGTAATACTCTCAGGAAGCCAAGACTCAGCCAGCTGACCTGCCAGTGAACTAAATGACATCACACAGCAGAAAAAGCCAATTTGACTCACTGTGCCACTGGGCATGCCTGTAACCTGTTCTCATCACTGTTCAGGAGAGACTGATGTACAGTAGTAGCAAGCATACTATACACCCTTGGTTCTCTCTGTGCCTCCATACTCAATACCACTGTCCTACCACTAGGATGTAGCACCACTCTCCCCGACAGCTGGTCAGGTGAATGAAGGGAAGGATTTGTTAGGAGTGGTTTTAAGATGCTGTACTGTGGGAGATGGAATACGTGTGTGGTAAATGTTGGTATTTTTGGTGAGCTCCTGTCCTGTAAAATGTTCCCTCGCTGATCCACAAGCTGGATACATTTTCCATAATGCTGGCTACTTCAGATATTCGGGAACGCACTGTTGCACTGCCGAACATTCCATCTCTCTGCCTGGAGGTATACATACTACAGACCCCCAGACTCCCACGCTCTGGTCTGCTAACTAGTATCCACACTGATTCCAATTTTCTTGTCTCTTTTTTTTTTTCATGGTGGATTTTGCAATATCCTCCATCACGTGTGGCTATATCCTCACACTTAATCACAAGTGATTTACAATGTAGTTCTACTAGTCTGTAGAATACCTGTGTCAATCAATATATGCTCATTCTATATTGAGTCATAGCAATAGTCAAGGGGTTTATTCACTAGGAACCAAACACAGAGGACTAGCCTGTACTTTCCCAATAGGAAACGTTCATTTTCGCTGCAAAAGGTTTTCTGTTGCACAACATTTTGCAACAGTTTGCTAGTGTGCACTAATGAATACACCCCAGTCCTCCCTTACCACTCCTTATCTGTCCTGTGAGTCCAAACTTCTAAAAGTGGATTATGATCTGTCCCATCCTCTGTCAGCCAGAGTGATGCCCCCATTTCCAAAAGCCTGGGCTGGAGATGTCAGCAGCACAGGGATTCGGCTCCACTTAATTTTAAGTTAAAAAAAAAAAAATAGTTCTTCAAACCTGCGCTCTCAGATTGGCTGTGTGTGCCCCCGTGTGTTTTTTAAAGTATGTGGTTAAAGTGTTTGTTTTTCTGTATTTGGGTTAAATGCTTACACACACAATTGCATACTCATTTGTATGTGTGTGCGATTTAGGTCGGTGCGTTATTTTGTGTGTGTATTTTAATCATCAGCATGGTTGTGTGCGATTGTGTAAACACAGTCTGTGGATGGTGGGATTTGCGCTGAATGTAGGCCAGCAGAATCCAGCTTATGTCAAAGCTAGGCAGGCCAAAGCAGGGTGTTTAGAGTACCGCTGGTGCTGCTGTGGAAATGGAGGAGGTAGAGTTGTAGCAGCGCATCAGTGGAGGTAGAGGAGCAGAGGAGAAACCATGAAGACGGTCCTTCACCAGCACAGGAAATGGATCCACACCTACAAGGCCACCCCCATCCTCAAGGGGCTTGTGAGTGACTCCAGATTGGCTCTAGATAGTTAGACAGGTGGTCTTTGGGTGGAAAGGTAAGCAGGTAGACAGGCAGTTGTGACAAGTGTTTCATGATGGGTGTAGTAGTTTCAGTGAGTGAAGTTGGTAAAAATGTGTGTCAGTGGTTATATTAGTAGAGTTTTCTGTTTTCAACTGGTGGTATGGGTTCTGTGTTGTAAGGCTGAGGGTGTGTGGAATCAGTAGTCCATGTGTGATGCTGGTTAATAGACTGATAACTCACACAATTCTTCCACTGCTCTGTCGTTTGCTACATATTTTAGTCAGAGACTGCCATCATTGAAGTTGTTTGTGGCATGGGGGGCCTTGTACAAAAGTAATCAGTGATCGGATCGTCTCTAACCAAGTATCAAAGCCAATGACACATTTTCAAACGGCCACTTTACCCACGTGTGTTCTGGCTCTGGCCCAACCCCTTGGTTTCTGGACCATCGGACGGCTCCTAATGTGTTCACATTTTGTGACGGGTTGGGGATCTAGACTCATTATGGAGAAGGAACTATTCCGTGGGCGTTGCGTAGCAAGGAGTCTGGTTAGCCAGGCAAAGTGATTAGTTGGTGTGTACTGTAGTTGGTGTGTACTGTACTATGTGCTCAGAGAGCATGTGTTGGAAACATAAGAGTTTGTGCCAGGTATAGTACTGTTTTTTTTTTAGTACACATCTTTTGTGTTGGCTATATGAAATTTGGAGTACGATGTTTTGATGTATTCTATTGGCATGGTCATTCAAGATTAATCTGACTCCGTATGTCTTGTTGAAATGAGAAACAAATGGTTAATATATCCTGTTCTAACCCTTATTATGGAATGTGCCCTTCTCCCAAAGAGCCCAGTCATGGAGGAAACCATGTGGGAGCAGTATACTGTGACACTGCAGAGGGTGAGTCTAGTTTTGCAATACACACACCGCACTGGATTACTACACAATACAATATATTGCTTGCCATTACTGCAACCATAACACCCTTTACTCCAACCATATCACATTTCAGTGCATAACATTACCCTTCTTGTAGGGTTATAACCAAACCAGATATGAATTATAATTTCCATCTACAGCTACACCACCAGATTACAATGCAATATACTGTAGATCCTTTTAAGCTCTATTTCTTTCAAAATGTGCTATAATATCAACCCCAGGGGTACGTAGAGTGCCGTCGAGGGTACTCCAAATAAAAATGTGATCCACATAAAATTAAAATCTTCACATTTTGAAACAGTCCATTTATATTTTCCAACGGGTCTAAACATTTGGGTGAGGTTTTTTTCTCGCCTGAATAGCCTCGTTTCACTGCCCAAAATTAAACCATCTAGTGTTCAGCAAAATCACAACACAATGTCAAATACAGGTAGCCTAGTCAAATAATTAACATCCAATCATATTAACCGTTAAATGCTGACCACACTTCTTGAGTCGTGTGCGAAATAAATGTAAACATGCATGTTATTCAATTATTGCACCTACACTGCTTGCGCGCCAACAAGCGTCTGCGTTGCCAAGCGCTAATACAGTCAGTTCTATTTGTGACCCTGAACGTGGTGCAAGTCCTGCCTCTCCCATCTCCTCATTGGTTTATAGAAGCAGATGCCATCTCCTTGTTGGTTATACCCACGTGGTTGATTTGAAAGATGAACTGAGTTCGGTCGGTCGTCGTGATAACTATGAAAATAACTATGAAAGTTCAATGCCAATCGCCATAGAAAGTCCAATGAAGAAATAGCCTGGAAGGAGAAGAGATGACTAGAAATGATTCGGTTGACTGTTTTTTATGTGTGGATTAATTGTCAAAGTAGAGGACCTTGTGCATTTCAGGTAAAATAACAACTCAATGTTTATATCCCAGGACAAATTGGCTAGAAACAGCAAGCTAGCTAAATAGGATAAATTAGCTAGCTAGCTAAATTGCCATAAATATTTAATACCTTTTGCCCTGTCCCCAAATTAATATATTTGGTTCAGAGTTTGTTTTGAAATTTCAACCTGCATGTTGTGATTGCGTTTGGTGTGGTGGGACAAAATCAATTGGCGCATGCGCAGCTGATTTAGGTACGGTATTATTCTCTCGTGAAAATTCCACTAACGGTCTGTATGTAGCCAAACGTAGCTGCTGCTCATTCCGTTTGCTCCACGAGCACACCAGATGCTTCCACGAGCACATCCAATGCCAGCATCAGTAATTCTACATTTGTTGTTAGCCCAGCTAGCATGGACACTGACAGTTGTGAATCTGATGCAGCTGAAGAGCTACTGCCCCCTTACCCAGGGAAAGCACCGAACCAGACATTGGACCATCAGAGGCGCAAATATGATGAACTACATTGATTTGGGGTTCACTTATATTGGGAGTAGTGCCTTTCCTCAGCCACAGTGTGTTATATGTGCAAAAGTCTCACAACTCGATGAAACCTTCACTCTTGCACAGACATTTTAGAAACAAAACATGCCAATTTGAACAATAAGCCGCAGGAGTTTTTTGAGCGAGAATTTAGACTTTCGAGTAGTAAGACCTATAAAAGCAACAGATACCATTAATAAGAAGGGGCTAAAAGCATCTAGAATGGTGAGCTACCCAGGGCTAGGACAGGCAAGCCCCATACATTGTGCAGGACTTAATTCTTCCTGCTGCCGCAGATATAGCTGGTACAATGCTGGGGGAAAAGGCCAAAACAACTATACAGACAATGTCTTTATCAAACAACAGTTTCACGACGCATCAGTGACATGGCAGGAGATGTTTGAAACAATTACTGATTTGCATACAAACCAGTGAATTCTATGCATTTACAGCTGGATGAGTCAACAAACGTGGCGGGCCTGGCACAGCTCCTGGTATATGTCGGTTACATTTATTGGGGGTCAACTAAGGAAGACATCCTCTTCTGCAAACCACTGGAAACCAGGACAGCATGAGAGGATATTTTTAAAGTACTGGACATGTTTGTGACATTTAAAAGGACTTTGGTGGTCAAGATGTTTTGGTATCTGTACTGATGGCACAAAAGCCATGCCAGGGAGACATAGTGGAGTGTTAACGGGCGTGCAAGCAGTTGCTCCTGAAGCCACTTGGGTACACTGCAGCATCCACCGAGAGGTTCTTGCTGCCTAGGGAATGCCTGACAGCTTGAAATACGTTTTGGACAATCTAGTGAAAATGGTTAACTTTGTTAAATCAAGGCCCCTGAACTCTTGTGTATTTTCTGCACTATGCAATGATATTGGCAGCGACCATGTAATGCTTTTACAACATACAGAAGTGCGCTGGTTATCAAGGGGCAAAGTGTTGACACATATTTTTTGAATTGAGAGACGAGCTTAATGTTATTTACTGATCATCATTTTCACCTGCCTGACCACTTGCATGATGAGTTTCTCACATGACTGGCCTATCTGGGTGATGTTTTTTTTCTCACCTGAATGATCTGAGTCTAGGATTACAGGGACTCCTCAACTATATACAATGTGTGGGACAAAATTGAGGCTATGATTAAAAAGTTGGAGTTCTCTGTTTGCATAAACAAGGATAACACACAGGTCTTGCCATCATTGTATGTTTGTTTTTTTGTGTGTGCAAATTAACTCAAGCTTACGGACAATGTCAAATGTGATATAGCAAAGCACCTGAGTGAGTTGGGTGCACAATTACACAAGTACTTTCCTGAAATGGATGACCCAAACAACTGGATTCATTATCCCTTTCATGCCCTGCCTCCAGTCCACTTACCGATATATGAACAAGAGCCTCATTAAAATTGCAACACGCAGTTCTGTGAAAATGTCATTTAATCAGAAGCCACTGCCAGATTTCTGGATTAGGAGTATCCTGCCTTGGCAAAAAAATGTGCTGTTAAGACACTGATGCCCTTTGCAACCACGTACCTATGTGAGAGTGGATTCTCGGCCCTCACTAGCATGAAAATGAAATATAGGCACAGACTGTGTGGAAAATGATTTAAGACTGAGACTCTCCAATACAACCCAAAATTCCAGAGTTATGTGCATCCTTTCAAGCACATCCTTCTCCTAAACCTGTGGTGAGTTATTCACAATTTTGATGAACAAATAAGGTTTTATATGTACGATGGTTAAATAAAGAGCCAAATGATTAATTATTATTATTTGTACCCTTGTCCTATAAGAGTTCTTTGTCACTGTCAAAATCTGGCTCGTGGGAAAACTCATACTCATTCTTATGTTTTTAATAAATGTATTGTGTAGTGTGTGTGTGTGGCAGGCTTACAATGATGTCAAAAAAACATTTGAGAGTGCGCTGACCCTGGTGCTAGAGGGGATACGCAGCTGGAGGTTGAATGTTTGAAGGGGTATGGGACTGTAATAAGTTTGGGAACCACTGATCTAGAACATGTTCATCCATCTACAGCACACATTCCATGCATGCACATCTGCCCAGCACTGTTAATCGTGTGTAGCTCACACTCATTGTCTCATAGCCTCACTCTATGCTCTGGATATGAAGCTGCTTTTAACAAATAGATTTTGTTGACCACCACATCGCTGACCCTTCCACATCCAGCTGTCATATGCGCTCTCTAGACTCTCTTTCTTCATCCATCCTTCTACATCCCCTTAGTCCCAGTTTCTTTCACGATCCTCGTTCCAATTTTCCCTTCCCCTTTCTTTAGCTTACCATATCACTCGCTCTCTAACAATCCATTGCCTCCATTGTCCCTGTCTCTCTCTGGTATTGAAAGACATTGGAGGGGAGCAATTTTATTTTAAACAAATATTGTACAGATGGGAGCGGGTGGGGTGGAGTGGAGTCTTGGAGGACCATCAAATCTTTGCTCCAATCTCATCTGGGCAGCGCAGGGGCAGGTACACCACTCCGACAACAAGGACCGGGACAGAAGGGTACACACACACAAAAAGTAAACTTAGACGTACTTAAAAGAATTAGATATATTCACTCCGACACCTGAACAGACTAGGACACAGGCGCTTGCATGCACAAAAATCTAATCCAAACACCCATACAAACACTTCTCTAATACATGTCTTCTCCACTGCAGGACCCCAAGATGGGTTTTGGTATTGCAGTGTCCGGGGGGCGGGACAACCCCAATGAGGAAAGCGGAGAGATGTCCATAGTAGTGTCTGACGTGCTTCAGGGAGGGCCCGCCGATGGCCTGCTATTGTACGTACCTCCTGTCTATCAATCATAATGATGCATCATGTGTTCTGTCATTTTAATCTGCAGTTTGAATATCTCACAGTGGATTTGTTTTCCCTCACATGTTAATTGTGTTTTGTAGTGAGAATGACCGGGTGGTGCAGGTGAACGCTACTCCCATGGATGGTGTGCCACACTCCTTCGCTGTACAGACCCTCAGAAAGTGTGGAAAAGTAGCCAAAATTGTGAGTATAATGGTGGCAAAAGATGAAGATGCTTGTGATTTTACATTTAGGACTCAAGTATAGGAGTTTGGGATCTGAGGGTTGGATAAGTGTCAATGATTCCTGACTGTTCAGTCAGTGCCTGATGTGGTCTTTGGTTTTGACAGACAGTCAAGAGGCCCAGGAAGGTTCCGGTCAACCTGCTGAAACACGGCCCTTCCCCTGACGACCGTGTCTTCAACAACAATGACTATGACCAGGATCGCCACAGTGTGTACAGTGGACGCAGTGGTCATCAAGATCGCGACCACAGCCAGGAGAGGGGAGGTTACACAGACGCTGGCTACCAGGGACAGGGCTTTGACCGGCATTATGGTCGAGATGACCGGGGCAGGAGTATGGAGAGGGACCTTGATCCAGAGAGGCAGTACAGACGAGATGGCAGCAAAGGTCGGACTCTGGACCGCGAACGTAGCCCTGACCGCCGCTACAAAAGTGACCGCACTCTTGACCGTGACTGCAGCCCCAATCTGCATTACCGTAGTGATCTCACTCTTGACCGCGACCCCAGCCCTGACAGGCGTTTCCGTAGCGAACGCACTCTGGACCGGACTAACAGCCCTGACTTGCGATACAGAGCTGGTCACAGTCCTGCCCGCAGTCACGGTCGTGACCACAGCTTTGAGCGGAACCGCAAACGTGTTCCTAGTGACCGCGACCAGAAGAAGGAGCAGATGAAGAGGAGTGGGAGCAGGGAACGTCTGGACCGTTCACCCTCCCCCGCCTCCATGCCAATCCCCATGTCCCGCCCTCCTCGGGAGCCGGAGCCCCTGGAGAAACCCGTTAGTGTGCTGCTACTGAAGAACAGGCCCAACGAAGGTCAGTATAGGTCTATATGAAATATTACATTATATTGATCTCTTGCTCCTCCATTTCTGTTGATTCTACCTACCCTCTCCTCCAAGACTGCTTGTTTTTAAATGTTTGCTTAGTTTTTATGTTGACGTGTGTTTGTTATAGAGTATGGTCTGCATCTGGGTAGTCAGCTGTTCATTAAGGAGATGACCAGCACAGGTCTGGCCTGCAGGGATGGCAACCTCCAGGAGGGAGACATCATACTGAAGGTAGGAAGGGCCTCAGACACGGACACACCACTGTTTTATCTCTGCCCTGGGGGAAGTATTGTTTCAGTGCTGCCTCTTCAAAAATGATGTGTAGAGTTGGCCAAAAGCATGACAGCACTCTCTTAGACAGGTGGCTACCGATGTGAATGTGCTTTGACATCTCACCCTGTGTCAGATCAATGGTACGGTGACAGAGAACCTGTCTCTGAGTGATGCAGGGAAGCTGATCGAGAAGTCTCGTGGGAAGCTGCAGCTGGTGGTGCAGAGAGACAGAAGACAGGTCCTCATCAGGATTCCTCCCCTGGTAGACAGTGACTCTGAGCTCGATGGTGAGAGACCCACCACTCTGTCTCTGTTGCAGCAGCTCCTTTCCTTTTTAAGGAAAACACTTTTTATGTGGACAGATTCAGAACTCTCCCAGTGCTTTTTTCTTTCATTGACCTTCTGTATAATCTGCTGATTTGAACATGTATGTTTTCTTCTGTTTATTGTTCTGTCCCTGTCTGGTTTTATTGAAATGTCTGTTTAGTTTTTATGTTTGATTCTCGCAAAAAGCACTTTCCACCTTTTTGGGATAATCCTTTATTTTATTTTACTTTACTCACCCTCCACACGATCATTGGTATAGAGATGTCACATGACCCAGAGGCTTCTCACCCACAATGTTCCATTCAGGGATGTGGTGTGTGAGCACTTGCCTGGGGAATATAATACCCCTCATAATCCATCTATTGAATATGACAGAATTGTATTATCTTATGGTCTGAAATGTCTAAGATTGGAACTGCAGCTAGGTTGAGTACAGGAGTGCATGTCTGTATCAGCCACTGCCACAGTGTAATAACTGTGTGAGGTTTGCTGTGTCTGTTTCACTCTACTTAGAATATGTTTCTTGGGTAAAAAGTTGAGTTGGTGTTTCACTGAGGCTGTATGTATGAATCATGACTTGGGTGATCTGTCTGAAGATGAACTAGATGTTGGTGATATTTTGTGTTCCAGATATATCCGAGATCGGGTCGTACCGCTCCTACTCGCCACAGGATGACCGACGGGCCCCCACCTCAGACCTGTCTTCCCATTCCTCCAATGAGAGGCTCCGAGACAAACCCAGGTAACCTGTCACCCTCTGGTCCCACCTGCAGTATGGATCACTCTTATGTACCGGTAACAAGTTCAGATATTTACAGAATGACTGTTTTTACTCCATCACTATGAGAATAGTCTACTTTGACTGTAGCTGTGCTGTAGAGTTTGAGAATCATAGGATTCTGTGTGCGTTATCAGGGAGGACCCACCAAGCAGGCTGGCTAAGATGGGCGCCATGCCGACACCGTTCGCCATGCCGGCACGAGTATCAGATAGAGTTATGGAGAACACGCCCCCTCTGCAAGCAGAGAGGGAGGAGTCCCGCCCAGAAACGCCCCCAGGTAACTACAATGCCTTGAAACAAATGAAATACGATAGATACTAATTTTATCCTCACATTTACCTGTTATTATATAACCAGCATCGGGTAACTTACACCTAGTGCTGTACCTTATTACCGGCAGTTATGTCATAAACACAGTCAAATTCCACATGACCATTGAGTCACGGTATTCTCCTTTTATGCACTCTGAACATGCGTTGGTAGTACCTAACTTGTTAATGACCATCAGGTCACTAATGGTACTCAGGACTCTACTGTCCCTCTAACCACTCTGATGTCAATGCAAATGTTTATTATGCACACTGGATGGGCTGGTTATTTTCTACTATGCTCCAAACATTATATTAATAAGTCTGTGAAAGAACTTATAGGCCTAGGCCAGTAGTCACCAACCTTTTCTGAGTAAAGATCACTTTCGCAGCCAAAAAGCAAGCCGAGATCTAACACTTGCATTTTTTTAAGTTATGTTTTTTTTAAATCTAACATTAACCTAAATAAAAACAGTTCTGTAGGAATTCCATTTGTGCTGTAGGCAGGCCTAATACATTATCACAGAATATTGGTGAATATGCCTGGCCTGCCAATATTGTTCTTCTCAGACCATATATTTCAAAACTCAAGCTTTGATAACAAAATAGATCAGTTGGTGTAGCTCTGATTTGAAATAATTAACTTTTTTATTTTACTGGACTGATGGTACCTGCATTTGATGGTAATGGTGCTTTTAAGACACCTGCCCGTGATGTTCAAGTCGGAAAATCGGAGCTCTAGAAAGGTGCCAGAGTTTCCGTCTTGGAATTCTGATTTGGACGACTGCTCAATACGTTTTTTCCCAGGCAATCCAATTTTCTTCAGAGGTCCCAGTTGTCTTGAATGTACTAAAGTCGGGAGATGTCCGAGTTTCCAGTTGTTTTGAACATTGCTTTAGTCTCTGCGGAGGGAGGGAGAGAGCAGCAAAGGGTCAGCCTCTCAAAGTCCCTGCTCTCTCATTCCTCTTTCCTCTGGTGAGACTGACCAGAGAGAGGGGACACAGTCTTCCGCCTTATGACGAAACTCGAGTCGCACCGCATCATCGAGCACAAATTCATGTTCCTATGACCAGAGAAAGTGAAATATTCCTTGATATTAAAATAGACACGACGAGCTGCTAATAATAATACAAACGCAGGGCTATCGATACACTTGGCTACTCATTCATTGCTGCTGCGGAGCAAGTGGGAGGGAGAAGGCCTTTTATTTTTTGTAATAAAGACTGTTGACAGTGCCAGGTAAAACATTTAACATTAACTCACTCATAAAAACAGCAGCTCTTTGCTTTATTCTTTGACGTCTCTCGCTGGTCATGGTTTTAAGTTATGAAATCTCACATAGGCTAGTATCAAACTTGTAGGTACTGTGATTTGAGCTTGTTTGCTTCAGACAAATAAAATGTTTCAAAATGGGAACACTCAGGGCTTCTGAATCAAGTGTACCTACCGCTAACAGTGCAACGCGAACAATAAAGGAGCGCAAGCATTTATCGTTGGCTTTTCAACAGCAATGTTTGGCGATCGACTAGGAATGCCTTGAAGATCCACCAGGTCTGTGCAGGGCAACAGTTAGCCTACAATTATAGTGTATTTGATTTGGAGTAGCCTAGTAATAGGGCATTTTTTATATTTTCATAATTAAATTAATAATTACATTTTTAGCTACAGAATATCTCACCACTGTGCGTTAACATCGCTCTCTTTAATTCCTTTCTCCAGCGCAGAGTTGAATTGTTTTATTGTGGAAACATGTTAGACCTACTAGGGGGATACCTTGTACAACTGAATGCCTTCAACTGAAATGTGTCTTCCGCATTTAACCCAACCCCTCTGAATCAGAGAGGTGCGGGTGGGGGCTGCCTAATCGACATCTGTTTTCGACGCCTGGGGAACAGTGGGTTAACTGCCTTGCTCAGGGGCAGAACGACAAATCCCAGCTCAGGGTTTCGATCCAGCAACCTTTTGGTTACTGGCCCAACGCTCTAACTACTAGGCTACCTACCAACACTACTATTGATGTTCCCGAAAATATTTAATTTGGTTTCCTAAATTAAGCACTGGGTAGCTGCAGGAACAGGGTTGGAGAGCCAATAGCATACAGAGTTTGGGTGGAATATTACCTGTCAAGCAGCAAGAGGCTGCATGCTTCTCAAACAGGAGTTGATGCATGGAGTGAAATAAATGGAGTAACCTACCTGCATGATTGAACGAACCGGTGGGAAAGCAGCCTCCGTTGGCTATTGACTGCATTATGTCATTTTTCCCCCTGCCCATTTGATAATGGGCTGTTCTATATCAAAACTCATTTTACAAGACAAGATTAAATTGAGAATAGTCTGATGGGTAAAAATATGACCTCTTGATGTGAGCACAGCATGTGCAGCCTGAAGCAAGGAATCGAGTGCAATTTCTTTATTTTTTATGTTATCAAATAATCAATAGCTTGTAGTTGCATCATATTTTTTGATTTCTAAGACATTAACTTCTTGCGTCGAGCCATCCCGGATCCGGGATCGTGACTACAGCCTCAAGCTATTACCATAACGCAACGTTAACTATTCATGAAAATCGCAAATGAAATGAAATCAACATGCTAGCTCTCAAGTTTAGCCTTTTGTTAACAACACTGTCATCTCAGATTTTCAAAAATATGCTTCTCAACCATAGCAAAACAAGCATTTGTGTAACAGTATTGATAGCTATTGATAGCTAGCGTAGCATTTAGCGTTAGCATTCAGCAGGCAACATTTTCACAAAAAACAGAAAAGCATTCAAATAAAATAATTTACCTTTGAAGACCTTCAGATGTTTTCAATGAGGAGACTCTCAGTTAGATAGCAAATGTTCAGTTTTTACAACAAGATTATTTGTGTTGACAAATCGCTCTGTTTTCTTCATCACGTTTGGGTAAGAAAAAAAACGAAAATTAAGTCATTAAAACGCGAACTTTTTTCCAAATTAACTCTATAATATCGACAGAAACATGGCAAACGATGTTTAGAATCAATCCTCAAGGTGTTTTTCACATATCTATCGATGATAAGTCCTTCGTGGCAGTTGCCTTTGTCTTCTGAAGAAATGGAACGCGCATGGACCTAGAGATTATGCAATAATTTCGACACAGGACACCGGGTGGACACCTGGTAAATGTAGTCTCTTATGGTCAATCTTCCAATGATATGCCTACAAATACGTCACAATGCTGCAGACACCTTGGAGAAACGACAGAAAGGGCAGGCTCATTCCTGGCGCATTCACAGCCATATAAGGAGACATTGGAACACAGCACCTTCAGAATCTGGGGCATTTCCTGTATGAAACTTCATCTTGGTTTTGCCTGTAGCATTAGTTCTGGGGCACTCACAGATAATATCTTTGTTATCTGTGACATCAGAGTTTTTTCTTTCCAAAGCTGTGAATTGCATGCATAGTCAAGCATTTTTTCGTGACAAAATATCTTGTTTAAAACAGGAATGTTTTTTATCCAAAAATTAAGAGCGCCCCCTATCTCGAAGAAGTTAAGGTTTGTATCCGTCACAACTAAATGAGCAAAATAACTATAAATCTAGAGTATAGGACCTGTTTCAAATGATCACTTTTACGCTTCAATGCTCACTCGCTCCAGAATGGGAAAAATATCCTTTATATTTTATTCAGCATAGTTTAATTATATTCTTCTTACTATAAAATCATATAAAATAATCACACTGGACTGATGGCATATCTTGTCTGCTAAATGAACAAGCCTATGGCATAGTGCATAGCCAGATAACATTCAGTAGGCCAACTCATATTCTGTTCTTCTGAAATACATGTTCATCATATCATAATGTTTCTTCATTCCTGCATAAAATAAGTAATGGATTTGTGATAGTGTATATTACTTTTTATTTTTTTACATTTTATGTAGATGTTCAAAAAGCACGCCCGTGGCTTGTATGGGTGGAGGCTTGGCAATGCTCAACATCTTTATGTTAATTACCGGTGAATTACAGAGAAACTGGCTAGCAGTCTTTTGCATGACAATAACCGGCAGACAAAACTTCATGACCGTCACAGCCCTAATTACACCTCCATCATAGTAATGCTAAAAGAAGCACACAATCACTGATCTGTCTCACTAGGATTTTCTTTTTACAGCACCGGTAGTCAATGTTGCCCCAAAAGTCCACGCTTCCCCAAAGCTGCCACTGAGGCCAAGCATAGAGGACCAGGACATATACGGGTGAGTCATCGACTTTACATGCACAGTATGTGTTGGTTCCTCATCTACAGAGAATGTGTCTAGGGTGCCGATTCTGTTAACTCATCAGTGTAGTATACTCTAAAGTAGATTATGTACAGAAATGTACAAATGTTATTAACTTGTCATTTGTCTTCAATGTATTATGTGTTGTCCAGCCCCAGCACGGGGATGGTGCGTTTCCAGAAGGGAGATAGCGTGGGGCTGAGGCTGGCGGGAGGAAACGATGTGGGAATCTTCATTGCAGGCGTTCAGGAGGACAGCCCTGCAGAACAGGAGGGCCTTCGCACCGGGGACCAGATCATGAAGGTAGGGGAAGGGTTAACTCTTAGTCTAATGTCATTGTTTGATCTGTGTCACTATATGAATAGCATATCTTTGTCTGATTATGTTTGTGTGTCTCCTGTGTTTTTAATATGTGTCATGTTTGAAACCCCTTTAGGTCTGTTCATGAGTGCTTTACGTGATAGATCTAATGTTATGTCTTTGTCTGTTTGTCCAGGTGAATAACATGGACTTCAGGGGCATAGTGCGTGAGGATGCTGTCCTGTACTTGCTGGAGATTCCAAAGGGAGATGATGTCACCATCCTGGCTCAGAGCAAACCTGATGGTGAGCAATGCCTTCAGTCTATAGATTTAAGGCAAGTCATATTCATATAGTCATATTATTTCAGGTCATGTTGCAGGTCAAGTAATTTGAAGTTTGTGGTGTGTGTTGTCTGTTCTAGTCTATAAGGACATCCTGGCATCGGGTCGGGGGGATTCTTTCTTCATCAGGACCCACTTTGAGTATGAGAAAGAGGTTCCCCAGAGCCTGCCCTTCTTCCGGGGGGAGATCTTCAAGGTGACGGACACACTCTATGACGGCAAGCTTGGCAACTGGCTGGCCAGCCGCACTGACAAAGACAACCAGCTGCTGGAGAAGGGTATCATCCCCAATAAGAGCAGGTATGTGTGTGTGCTGGTATGTGTGTCTGTGCGTGCGTGCAATGATTGGTAGTTGGTGCCAATTTATGATTCGTGGTGTTCTCTGCTTCTCAGGGCCGAACAAATGTCAAATGTGCAGAACGCCCAGAGAGGAACAGCCAATGACAGAGGAGACTTCTGGAGGTTGAGAGGTCAAAGAGCGGTGAAGAAGAAGGACCTCCGTAAGAGCAGAGAGGACCTGACTGCCATCTCTGTCACCACACGCTTCCCTGCCTATGAGAGGGTGGTCTTACGAGAAGGTAGGTCACCCAAGGCAGAAGACTCCTATCTCATGTTGTGGTGTGGTCTAAGAGCCACTTGACTGCATAGAACAGAGTAAGATCAAAAAGGACGTATCAAAACACTAAACCTTTGTTTGAACTTCCTAACTTCAACTGAATGTTTCTGAAATTATTCTTTATTTTCCCACAATGGTCTGCACTAGACCGCAAGTAGGAAGTCCATTCTAGATGTGAGATACTGTGTGTCTGTGTTGATCCTCAGCTGGCTTCAGGAGACCAGTGGTTGTGTTTGGGCCCATCGCAGACGCAGTCAATGAGAAACTGGGAAACGACCTGCCTGAAGAGTTTGTCATAGCCAGTAAGTATGGTGCTCCTAACTAATGCTTGTGAATGAATTTGCATCATGTATTTAGGTTAGGTGCACTCTATTTTAGCATTTTTAATTTCAATGCAAATTTCTCACCCTTTGCTGACCAGGCAAGCTAAATTGAGCTCTGCCGTAATGCTTCTATAAGCGTGTGTGTTTTGGTGAGAAGCTGATGTGTTTTGTTTGCCCACACAGAGACTGAGCCCAAGGATGCAGGCACTGAGAAGTCCTCCGGTGTGGTGAGACTCAATACCATTCGACAGATCATAGAACAGGTAAAGACAATCACTGATCATTACCATCCTCTTCATCACCATAGTAATATTCCTCATTCTTTTGAACACTGCATTCCTCATTTTCAATTCCATCATACTCCACCTCACCTTACTCTTCTTTCACTCCCCTCACATTGACACTCTTCCCTGTCTCCCCAGGACCGCCATGCCCTGCTGGATGTAACTCCCAAGGCAGTGGACACCCTGAATTATACCCAGTGGTACCCCATCGTGGTGTTCCTCAACCCGGACAGCAAGGGTGGCGTCAAGACCATGAGGAACCGCCTGGTGCCCGGCTCCAACCGCAGTGCCCGCAAACTCTACGAGCAGGCGGTCAAACTGAGGAAGACCTGTTCTCACCTCTTCACCGGTCAGTCACACACACTCGCACACCAGTGGCAGTCAGTGCCGTTTGAGATTAGGGAGGATTTATTTTTTAAATATATATATTTTTTTAAATATGTGTGGTGTTATTTCTTTTACAGCATATTAGATTATTGGCATTCATATTCCATTCACCCAGCTCAATGTAACAGCGATAGGTTTAGGCTGCTACATGATACTCGGATTTACCCTATACCCATCATGAGGTTGCTACAACCTAGCCTATGAATGAAGTTTACAACGACAACAGGTCGAGAGAAAATTGGAGTAATCAAGGTGACAGACAGTGAAACATTCAATACCACTTTGCACACTCTTGCCTTCATCTAACTGATCAGGGGTGTCATCATTAGTCCAAACAGTTGCAAAACGAGTTTCTATTTGACAAATTCAGGTAGGTCCCTCCGTTTTTTTCCCGTATGCTTCCATTTAAAAACAAAACAAAAATTGCAACAGAATCGGTGGAATGAATAAACCCACACACAGTTCACTTTCATAGCAACAACATACAGCATCATCACTTTGCTAGTTGTATAATTCCTTCTTGCATATACGCACTCTCCTCCTCTCACATTTTCCCTTCCCTACCCTCATACCATAACCGTTACACTGCCTACATCGTTGTCACCATATTAACGTTTTTGTCAACAAACTATAACTAATGCGTTAGTAAACCCACAATCCAATTCATGTGTACAATTATAGAGTACAGTGTACAGCAGTATTGCAGTTAGAGGTCGACCGATTAATCGGAATGACCGATTAATTAGGGCCGATTTCAAGTTTTCATAACAATCGAAAATCAGTATTTCTGGACACAGATTTGTCAAATTTTTATTTATTTAATTGTTATTTTTTTAACACCTTTTATTTAACTAGGCAAGCAGTAAGAAAGGTAAGGATACCTTGTTTTAGTACGGGCTCGGGAGAGACGAAGGTTGAAAGTCATGCGTCCTCCGATACACAAGCCGCACTGCTTCTTAACACAGCGTGCATCCAACCCGGAAGCCAGCCGCACCAATGTGTCGGAGGAAACACTGTGCACCTGGCAACCTTGGTTAGCGTGCACTGCCCGCCACAGGAGTCGCTGGTGCGCGATGAGACAAGGATATCCCTACCGGCCAAGCCCTCCCTAACCCGGATGACGCTAGGCCAATTGTGCTTCGTCCCACGGACCTCCCGGTTGCGACAGAGCCTGGGCGCGAACCCAGGGTCTCTGGTGGCACAGCTGGCACCCTTAACCACTGCGCCACCCGGGAGGCCCTACATATTGCACTTTTACTTTCTTCTCCAACACTTTGTTTTTGCATTATTTAAACCAAATTGAACATGTTTCATTATTTGAGGCTAAATTGATTTTATTGATGTATTATATTAAGTTAAAATAAGTGTTCATTCAGTATTGTTGTAATTGTCATTATTACAAAGCAATTTAAAAAATTGGCCGATGAATCGGTATTGGATTTTTTTGGTCCTCCAATAATCTGTATCGGCGTTGAAAAATCATAATCGGTCGACCTCTAATTGCAGTTACACTGGCGGTCCCCGGTGGCAGTGTTGGATAGCCAGGGTTTTGTGACAATCTTTCTGCTTTGTTTCCATGCACAGCGACCGTTGACCTGAACTCAGCCAATGATGGGTGGTACGGGAGTGTGAAGGACTCTATCCGGGCACAGCAGGAGCGGGCCGTGTGGGTCTGTGAGGGCAAGGTAAGCTCTGGCTGAGCTTAATAAATGTATACAGGTGCATTCGGAAAGTATTCAGTCCCCTTTTTCCACATTTTGTTATGATGGTCTTATTCAAAAATTGTTTGAATGAATTTTTTTCCTCATAAATCTACACACAATACCCCATAATGTTGAAGTGAAAAATGCTTTTTAGACATTTTTTCCAATGTATTAAAAATAAAAAACAGATTATTTACATAAGTATTCAAACCCTATGCAATGAGACTGGAAATTGCGCTCCAGGGAGCATCCTGTTTTCGTTAACATTTCTAGAGCAATTTCCAGTCTCATTCGCTAGCGGAACCCCTCCATAACATTCCGCTGAAAAGGCAGTGCGCGAATTTCAAAAACATTTTTTTTGAAATGTGTAACTTTCACATATTAACAATTCCAATACAGCAAATGAAAGATGCACATCTTGTTAATCTACCCGTCGTGTCTGATTTCAAAAATGCTTTACAGTAAAAGCACAACATATTATTACGTTAGGTCATAGCCAAGTCCAAGAAACACAGCCATTTTTCCAGCCAAAGAGAGGAGTCACAAAAAGCTGAAATATAGATAAAATGAATCATTAACCTTTGATCTTTGATAGGACATCATGTTATACAATACATGTATGTTTTGTTCCATAAGGTGCATATTTATATCCAAAACTCTCAGTTTACATTGACGCCCTTACGTGCAGTAATGTTTTGATTCCAAAACATCTGGTGATTTTGCAGAAATACTCATAAAAAACATTGATAAAAAATACAAGTGTTATTCACAGAATTAAAGATAGACTTCTCCTTAATGCAACCGCTGTCAGATTTTTTTTTTTTTTTACGGAAAAAGCATCATCTGAGAACGGCGCTCAGAACCCAAAACTGCCATTTTGGAATCAACAAAGTTAGAAATTACACCATAAATATTCACTTACCTTTGATGATCTTCACCAGAAGGCACTCCCAGGAATCCCAGTTCAACAATAAATGACTGATTTTGTTCCATAAAGTCCATCATGTATGTCCAAATAGCCACTTGTTGTTAGCGTGTTCAGCCCAGTAATCCATCTTCATGAGGCGTGAGCATTTCGTTCAGACAAAAACTCAAAAAGTCCCGTTACAGGTCGTAGAAACAAGCCAAACGATGTATGGAATCAATCTTTAGGATGTTTTTAATCAATAATGTTCCAACCGGAGAATTCCTTTTGTCTTCAGAAAAGCACTGGAACGAGAGGTAACTCTGTCAGGAACGCACGTCATGAGACCAAGGCACTCTGCCAGACCACTGACTCAGAGGTCTCATGAGCCCCTCCTTTATAGTAGAATTCTCATTCAAGTTTCTAAATACTGTTGACATCTAGTGGAAGCCATAGGAAGTGCAACTTGACTCCATAGACACTGTATTCGGTAGGCCAAGCTTTGGAAAAACTACAAACCTCAGATATCCCACTTCCTGGTTGGATTTTTCTCATGTTTTCGCCTGCCATATGAGTTCTGTTATACTCAGACATCATTCAAATAGTTTTAGAAACTTCAGAGTTTTCTATCCACTACTAATAATAATATGCATATATTAGCATCTGGGACAGAGTAGGAGGCAGTTCACTCTGGGCATGCTATTCATCAAATAGTGAAAATGCTGCCCCCTATCCCAAAAAGGTTCATCATCCTTGAGATGTTTCTACATCTTGATTGGACATGATTTGGAAAGGCACACACCTGTCTATATAATGTCCCACAGTTGACAGTGCATGTCAAAGCAAAAATCAAGCCATGAGGTTCAAGGAATTGTCCTTAGAGACAGGAATGTGTTGATCTGGGTAAGGGTACCAAAACATTTCTGCAGCATTGAAGATCCCCAAAAACACAGTGGCTGCCATCATTCTTAAATGGAAGACGTTTGGAACCACCAAGACTTTCTAAAGCTGGCCACCTGGCCAAACTGCGCAATTGGGGGAGAAGGGCCTTGGTCAGGGAGGTGACCAAGAACCCGATGGTCACTCTAACAGAGCTCCAGAGTTCAACTGTGGCGATGGGATAACCTTGCAGAAGGACAACCATCTCTGCAGCACTCTGCCAATCAGGCCATTATGGTAGAGTGGTCAGACAGAAGCCACTCCTCAGTAAAAGGCACATGACAACCTGCTTGGAGTTTGCCAAAAGGCACTATAATGACTCAGACCATGAGAAAAAAGATTATCTGGTCTGATGAAGCCGAGGTTGAACTCTGACCTGAATGCCAAGGCGTCACGTCTGGAGGAAACCGAGCACCATTCTTACAGTGAAGCATAGTGGTGGCAGCATCGTGCTGTGGGGGATGTTTTTTCAGCGGGAGGGACTGGGAGACTACCGTAATTGCTGGACTATTAAGCGCACCTGAATATAAACCGCACCCACTGAATTATTAAAAAATATGTATTTTGTACATAAATACGCCGCACATGTCTATAAGCCGCAGGTGCCTACCGGTACAGTGAAACAAATGAACTTTGTCACTATCTTCCTCCTCCTGTGCACTGAAACCACTGAAGTCATCTCCTTCGGTGTCGGAGATGAATAGCCTCAGAATTGCTTCATCCGATTTGGATCGTTTTCATTGTCGCTCTCGTCACTTCCATCCGGAGGCAAATACCCCGCTGAGCTCATGCTGCCCCTTCAACACGCAGCAGTCCAGCCTTTCGAAACCTGTTGATGATAGTGGATTTTTTGACAATGCTCCACGCTGTCAGGACCCACTGGCAGACTTGACCATAAGTTGCTCTTCGCATGCAGCCCGTTTTAGTGAAGGATTTCTCCCCACTTGTCATCCAAGACTCCCACTGAACAAGGAGCGCCACCTTAAATGCACGATTTACACTGATGTTGAGTGGCTGCAAATACTTTGGGCCATCTGCTTTTCTTCCCTCTGAAAGCCTTTGTTGTCTTTTTGCACTGAGTCAGTTCCCAACGTCTTATCATCGACTCATTAAGGCCAAGCTCCCGTGCAGCAGCTCTCTTTCCTTTTCCAACAGCCAGATCAATCGCCTTCAACTTGAAAGCTGCATCATATGCATTTCTCTGTGTCTTTGCCATGATGAGGGTGACAAAATTACTACCGTAATCAGAATGATGGGAAGTTTGAGCGCGCTCGATTTTACGTCACATTATGTGACGGTGCTCAGTTTTTGGCTGCATGAATCTTGTGAAAGCAGGAAAAATCCATAAATTAGCCGCGTCATTGTATAAACCGCAAAGTTCAAAGCGTGGGAATAGAGTAGCGGCTTATAGTCCAGCAATTACGGTAGTCAGGATCGAGGGAAAGATGAACAGAGCGAAGTACAGAGATCCTTAATGAAAACCTGCTCAGGACATCAGACTGGGGTGAAGGTTCATCTTCTAACAGGACAACAACCTTAAGCACACAGCCAAGACAACGCCGGAGTGGCTTCTGGACAGGTCTCTGAATGTCCTTGAGTGGCCCAGCCAGAGCCCAGACTTGAACCTGAAAATAGCTGTGCAGCGACGCTCCCCATCCGACTTGACAGAGCTTGAGTAGATCTGCAGAGAAGAATGGGAGAAACTCCCCAAATACAGTTGTACCAAGCTTGTAGCGTCACACCCAAGAAGACTCGAGGCTGTAATCACTACCAAAGGTGCTTCTTCAAAGTACTGAGTAAAGGGTCTGACTACTTATGTAAATGTGATATTTCATTTTAAATAAGCAAAATTGTAAAAAATAAAAAAAACTTTGTTTTGACATTGAGGCAGGAGGGGTCGGGAGACACTGGCTCAGTCCGACGATACCCCCGGACAGGGCAAACCAGTCGGATATAACCTCATCCACTTTGCCAAAGTACAGCCCCCACACCACTACAGGGTTGGTTCTAGTCAAGATTCTAGCAGCCGTGTTTAGCACTAACTAACGTTACTTTAGTGCTTTGTCCGGGTAGCCGGAAAGTAGAGCACTGCGGTCGTTTAATCTAGAAGTGACGAAAGCATGGATACATTTTTCTGCATTTTTGGGCAAAGTTTCAGATTTTTGCAATGTTACGAAGATAGAAAAAGCTGTCATTGAAACCGTCTTGATATGTTCGTCAAAAGAGCTCATGGCCCAGAGTATCGCCGAGGTCCTTCAGTTTTATTTGAGACTGTTGTACAACCATCAAGAATCATTGTCAGATTAAACAGAAGTTCTCTTTGTTTCTTGGGACCTAGAACTAGCATCTCTGTTTTGTCCGAGTTTAAAAGTGAAACATTTGTCTGAATTTATGTCTGAAACACAAGCTTCTGAAACACCAACCTGCATCTCTGTCTCTGTTTCTCAGTTGGACGGCTCGGAGAGGACCTGGATATCCATGACGACCGCATGTCATACCTGTCAGCGATGAGCGCTGACTACCTGAGCATGGACAGCCGGCTGACCAGTGACTACGACGACACGGCCGATGAGGGTGGGGCTTACACCGACAACGAGCTGGACGAGCCAATGGACGAGCCCCATCAGCCGGTGTCGGCAATCAGCCGCTCCTCAGAGCCCGTACTGACAGAGGTGGGCTTTACTACTGTCAATCACGCTCACGCTCATTCAGTGTCCGAGATGGACAGAGAAATGCCAGTCTATCAACCTCCCTGTTAAAGGTGCACTGTACAGAAATTGCTCTGCCATTTCCTGGTTGCTAAAATTCTAATAGTTGGCCTAATTTGTAATTAGTCCAATTAACTAATCCAATTTGTAAGTCGCTCTGGATAAGAGCGTCTGCTAAATGACTTAAATGTAAATGTAATTTCAGTTTGTGACATAAGTACCATCAAAAATGCTGTGAATCTTATTCATAACCCAAACATTGCATTTTCAACTGTTTGAAGCTGGTGTACAAAACTGAAAGTAAAAGATGAAAAAACTAAAGACTTGAAAGCATAGAAATAGCACACAAAGAACAGATTTACCGCTTTTTACTTGTTTTTAATAATGACAGATCTATAACTGATATTTCTATGTGAATTTGGATCGCCCCAAAAATTCCATATTGCAGCTTTAAGTATACTCCAATAATCTGTGAATCTCCCATTGTCAGTCAAATATCTTGACTAGTTGTGCTGAACTAGTCTGGTTTTTGCGCATGTATGTCTGTTGACACATGTATATGTACATCCCTCCCCTCTCTAGAGACCCCATCTTGCCCCCATACCGCGTATGAGGAGATCAGGGAGCAGAGAGGGGCTGAGAGACCCCAGTCCACCCCCCTCCTTCGTCCCTGAGCCCCCCAAGGTGAGACCCCTTGAAGCCCACCATCACCTCTCAATCCCCTGAACCCTGACTCTGACCCACATCTTGCACTTATAAGACTTATTAAGGTTACTATCCTCTTCTATTGCAGCAGGTGAGGGTGCAGTCTCGCGGGGGCTACGACTCCCACTCCAGTAGCACCATTAGCAGCGACACTGCCGGGGGGACCAAGTCAGCCCCGCCTCCAGTTGCCCTCAAGCCCACCGTGGCCCTTAAGCCTACTCTGAGGGCACTCAACCAGTCATCTGAGGACCACGCTGTCCCGGAGGGAGAGGACCCGGCCAACCGCTCCTTCATGGGCAAGGTGAAGGCCTTTGAAAAGATGGACCACCTGGCCAGAGCCCAGAGGATGCTGGAGCTCCAGGAGGCTGAGCAAGCACGGGTCAGTACTACTGATAGTGGAAACTAAGTATAGATAGTAATGCTTCATAAACAAACTAATAGAGCTACAGCACCATGCATTCTGAGTGTAATCATGTCATATTCTGGTCAACTTTGCATTGCATATACCCAAAGGTATATTCAAGTGCGGATGTTGCCTTATTAGTTTAATGTATGTGCTTTTTACTTAACTGGGCTTCCTCCTGATCTCTGACTGTAGCTGGAAATAGCCCAGAAGCACCCAGACATCTATGCAGTCCCAGTGAAACTACCAAAGCCCAACCACAACCGCCCACAGCCAATAGGGTAAGTTTGTATATTAACCTTGTCTGTCACCACACAAATTAGCATTTTTACTGAACCTTCCACTGCCTGTCTTAGGTTGGGTTCAGGATGTGTTGAAGGTTTTTTTTTTTACAGACTTGATGCACAACAATCAGAATTATTGAAAATGTCTCTCTCTCGCTCTTCTGTGTCAAGCTCCAGCTCCAACCCGGAGCCCCAGACCCCATCCTCCAGGCCACCGTACTCTGAGAGTAGGGGTCATTTCGACGATGATGAGGAAGAGTACCGCAGACAGCTGGCTGACCAGAACAGACGAGGCTACTACAGTAACCCCCAGAAATACAAAGACACTGAGCTGTAGGACAGACAGACCCACCTATCGCACCCTTCCGTTCTCACCCAATCAGCGAGGCCCTCACTGTGCTCACTCAAACAGCCTAGTGTTACGGTTGCCTATCCGAATCTTTGGCCCGACCTAGTGGCAGGAGGATATATCCCGTTCCTTGTGATCACTAACCAAGTGTGTCCTTACCTTGACTGTTTGTTTGCCTCACTATGTGGATGGTGAATCGGCATTTTAACATCCCAACCTCAATGTCTACCCTGATGGGTAGTGTTTGATCTTCACCCTCAACCCCTCGGTCATATCTGCCCAGACCAATGCAGTCTAAGTACCCTGTCTTTTAAAAGAAATATAAACCTTACATTTGTGTATATATTTATCTTTATACATGTTATACATCTTAAGCATTCTTTGTTACATTAATAGAAATGTATTTGGACGGACATAATATTTTGTCTACTGCTGCTCTATGGTCTGCTAGTGGTGGAGAATCTATCCTTTATCCTTTTAAATCATGCATTGCATACCCTTTTGATTTACTCTACACTTGGACATTTTGTCTCCTTAAATACTAGAGATCAGCACATACAAAGTGCCTTTAGCTCTGAAAGTGTAACAGTGTCAGATCACTGAAAGAACAAACAAGCAGTCAACACTTGGCTCTCAGAGGTGATGGGCAAAACATGCCAGTTTACTTCTGTATTAGCTGCATCCATACAACCTGAGACGATCACATTTTTATGGCATATACAGTATATACGTTTTTGTTTTTTTACCAGGAGACTGACTCTTACTGTCTTTAACATGTCTGTTGCTTTGCTCTACATGTCTGTATTCCTCTACTGTTTTTATTCATGTTCCTCAGGCTGCTGAAATCGACTGTAGGGAGTTTTACTTTCTCAAACAAATACAGAAATAAATAACTTAACTTTCACTTGTCTTAGTTCATTCTATAAATAAAGGTGACAGTGCTGTGGATATTTCTAATGCTGGCTCAAGCAGGATGGCTTCTGGGAGTTAATTCAACCCGGTGCAAATTATAGCATAGCTGCAACATCTAAGGACATTGCCTTTGCTTTGCAGAGTTACATATTTGTACATGCAAGCCTGAATTTAAGTGTTGTTTTTTTTGTCCAATGACAAGCTCACATTTTGGTTTCCATGCCCCCATGGAGACTGTTTGCATGTGTAGTAGTATTATAGTACATTCATAGGACCCTGAAAGACTAAATGTATTCCTTGCTCGTTGTTTTTCTTAAATATGCACATTAAATTCAGTTCTTTGGTTATTGATCAAACGCATCACATTTATACTCTGTCTGGTAAATTAATTTGTGCCTTCAGCGATGCACTTGTCATTCATATGTATAATGAAAATGGATTTAGATTAAGGCAAGTCAGTGCTGAGAAATGGGGAAGAACAAAAACATTTCAAGCATTTCAGTGAGAATGTGAATATCAATGAATACATGGTAATAAATAAATAAATGCAATGGAAGTAAATCCTCTTAATGTGGACAGCATTTTCAGATGTAGACTGGCTGTTCCTGGGCAGTCAGCAGACGGTACATGGCTGCAGGCATAGTCTTCATGTGGATCTGCAGCACAAAGAAACACAGGTTGCATGATCAGACACATGCTACACAGCCGGACATGAGGCTTCCTACCGTTCTCAACTCAATAAAATCCCAGAAATTAATTGTAGCACCATTTACAGATTAAATTAGGATTATTTCAACTCATTACTAAATTGTCTGAGTTCAAATAGATTGACTCAACCCTGGACTGTAGTACATTCTAGCTGTTAAGGGTCTTCTCATACCTCTCCCACTGCATTAGACAGGATGTCAACAATCTTCTCATGAGGCGTGGCCACCACACTCTGGCTGTTGATCTCAATGATGCGATGACCGACGCGGACCCCCCCTCTCTCAGCAATGCCCCCCCTCATCAGGCTGCAGATCTGTAGAGGGAGGAGAGAGGGACACAAACAGCTGATAAAGAAAACTACAATTATGTTTAAAAAAAATATATATATATATAAGGGGACATCTGTATTGGTTTCTATTGTCATGGTACCCACAATCCCATTCTGTACGCTGAATCCCAGCTGGTATCTGAGGTCTGGTCTGCGGATCAGCACCATGGTGACGGGGGGACACCTGACGATGTTCAACTTGATCCTGCACTGGGCCTTCAGACCCTGGAGAGTAGAGATGGATATTTAGGGGAGGATTGTAACAGGAGTTAACAGCCAAGACGAGGGAAAGACATGCAGATGCTTGCAGAACTGCCTGGTCAAGCAGTCAGTCAATTGTTTTCAATGTGTGCTGGCTTGCAGAGGGGCAGACTAGATTAAGGTTGACAACCATGTATCTGATTTTCAGCAGAAATGCACAGTTGGGCTCCAGTGACACAGAAAGGGAGAGGATACTGCGGAAAAAGACTTAAGGAAACCCAAAAAGAGAGAAGGAAAAACACTGACCTTAATGATACTCTGGCAGGTGGAGAGGGGCAGTCCAACCAGACTTGTTCCATTGATGGTCATAATTTGGTCACCAATGTTGAGTCGACCAGACTTCTCTGCTGGCCCAGAATGCATCATGCTAGCAATGATGACGGTGGGCAGGATAGAGCCCCAGCCTGATTCCACTATGACCACCCCCAGCATCTCTCCCTTCTGCTTCTCGATGTTAACCTGAGGTAGGATACACAGAACAATATGATATACCACTACTTACACAATTATGGTCAATGCAACTATGTTCACTTGAATGCCTTCATGGTTCTAGTTAGCATTCTGACTGCAATAAGGATGAAATGTGTGCATCTATTTGTTACATTAACAAGAAAGGTTGCATAGGTCTACCTCGTACTGTATTAAAAGTAATTGACATATCCACTACAGATCGAAAATCCCATATCAATCAAGCACAACACTGGCCTGCCCCCTAGTGGTTGACTCACGTCTCTGCAGTTCTCTGACTTGGAGAAGTGGATGAGGTCATCGTTGTACATGTCCTGAGTGTTGAGCAGGTCGCTGTACTCCCTCTGACTCAAGTCCTCTGGGTCGATTCCATTGGCCCGCAGGAACTCCTGATATGCCACACTGAATGCCTGGCCAATGGACTGGGCTATGAGCTGGGCCTGGACAGAGAGAAGGAGAGGCATCATACATGACTGATGAATACAAAAATATGCACATATCACATATGTCACACAATTCCTACATCGACACACTTGTGTCTGAGTCAAACAGATAATTTGTAAACACACACATACACACACACACTTACATCCTCTGACTCAAACACGTGGCAGACCATCCTGTACTGGGGAAGGTCGTCACGGGCAGGGCTGTTGGTGTGGTCAGAGTGGTCAGTGGTTTGGTTCAAGTTTTCCTGAGCGCTCCTGGAGCGCACCATCTTCCCCCTGGCCATCAGCACCACCATGTTGCCTATGTCAGCAATGTAGGAGATGGTCCTCAGGGGCAGGTCCATCATGGACTCCTGCTAGGAACACAGGATAAGGACATGGTTATGTGGCTGTAGAGGAAAAGAGAGGTGTTTGGCAGTATAGTATGTGGGTGTAGTTTAGGTGTGTGTGGTAGCAGTGACTACTGGTGAGAGGTTAGTTTGATAACTTGTAGTGTTGGATTTACTAATATTATAGATTGTTTGGTACCTGCAACATAGTGTTTGCTGTCCTTGAGTCGATGTAAAGGTGAATAGTATACAGTATTTACCTGAGTGTCTGCGTTCAGCACTTTGATCCTCTGTGTAGACATGAAGAGATCCACTTCAGTGGAGGAAGGAACCTCATCCTCAGTCTCCACATTTAGGGAGAGAGGAGAGCAGCATTTCAACAACATGAGACTTTATTCACAACAATAACAGACAAGACTTAGTTATAATAATAAAAAGACACAGAACAAACAGCCGTAACACTGTCACTGTACCTTCTTTCTGTGTTTAGCTTGCTTTTGGGCGGTCTGCCGTATGGAATAGCAAAAGCAATAGATCGAGAGAGAGATAGAGAACGATCAAAACAGTGCTTAGTAAAGAACAGTAAGAAGGGGCATGTGTGATGTCAGCTGTCTATCACATCTGACAAAAGTTACTGGTCCAGAGGTTATAAGGCAAACATCCTCAAAAGTTGCCCCTTTATCAATGTGATATGAGCACCCCTCAAGAAACAGACTGCATGTGTTAACAACATACACTAACGGACAGATGGCCTAGGCATTCTTCAATGCTTGTTTATGGACATTAAATAATGTTATTTGGCAGATCTATCAACAACTATTCAGTAAAAATGTAATGCACATAATTATATGAATCTAAGGACATGAGAATTATTATCTATGAAAATCTTACCTCCTTGTTAGTGGTCATTTAAAATATTGAAAAAGGAAAATGAAAATTAGGGAAGAGAATTGGGTCCTAGTTGATATGACCCCCGTGTGAATCTCACCCTGACACGGCTCATAGCCTCCTGGGCCTGCTGCATGCGGGCACTCTTAGTGGGTGTCCTCTCTGACAGCAGGTGGGTGGAGCCCAGGTAGCTGGCTGCAAAGATGATGCCATCGATCAGGTCCTCTGGGTCACATGGCCCTGGGACTATAGACAAGACGGTCATTGAGGCTGGGTACAATCAATAGTCATCAGAAATTACAATGTCTATACATCAGATTTGAGTGAAAACATACCACTGCTCCTGACTTGTTCCATAATGTCATTAGAATTCCTTTATACCACAGCAAAGCTTTGCCTCCAAGAACTGAGACACTCACCTTCCACATATGAGGGAAAGAAGGGCATACTCCTCCGGATCTGAAATTGGAATATTACTGTTATACATCAGTAATGGTGTTGACAGTAACTATAGAATAGCACTTCCTTAAACCTCAGTCATCTCTTTTCAGAGTAGTGTGTTCATCATGAATCTTGTAGAGGCAGCTCTGCAGAGTGGTCACTATAGCTGGCACAGCCACAAAGTCATAAAATCTTATTTAAACCTAACCCTAACCTTAACCACACTGCTAACCCCAATGTCTAACCTTAAAGGGATACTTTGGGATTTTGGCAATGAAGCCTTTTATCTACTTCCCCAGAGTCAGATGAACTCGTGGATACCATTTTTATGTCTCTGTGTCCAGTACGAAGCAGAATTAGCTCGATGACTGGAAGTCTATGGGTATCTGAGAACACACAGACTTCCAGCCATTGCGCTAATTCTGCTTCGAAATTGCACTAGCGCTAGTTAGCAACTTCCTTCAAACTGCACACAGAGACATAAAAATGGTATCCACGAGTTCAGCTAACTCTGGGGAAGTAGATAAAGGGCCTCATTGCCAACATCCCAAAGTATCCCTTCAACATTAAATTAATTAAGAACAAAAAGTGATTTTTGTTCTCATGACTTTTTACAATATAGCCAATTTTGACTTCGCAGCTGGCCTAAGGAGAAATCGCTCGGTTCTGCCTCCAGTACAAGACAAACTTCAACCGCATTTGAAACTGTGCACAGCAGTCACTTACCTCCTCAATCGATGGAGGCCGAGGCGGTTCCTTCTGCTCTCTATGCTCCCTGTGCTGTACCTGGTGTGATCTGGAGGACTCTGCCCTCACAGGACAGACGGGCTCTGGGACTTGCGCCAGAACTTGGGCTGGGGATGGGACTGTGTCGCGAGCTGGAACTTGGGTATAGTGTGAAGGTGACTGAGAGACAGGCTGTAGGAAAGATTAAGAAATACATATAGAAAACTTCAGTTAATGATATTATTGATGTTTTCTGGTGGCACATTTAAACAGATTAGAGTAAATAACCTTATTGCCACTGAGTTGTTCACTATAATTTTTTGTTGTTGTAAGATTTTATTTTAAACAATACAAAACATACACATACAAACGACAACATCACACAAACAACTATATCACACCTGGCCAGACCCCATTCTCTCACACCCATAGAGTTGTTCACTATTATCAATGATGCAACTCAACTATGTAAACACTTCAAACAAATATGTAAACAAATATGTAAACACTTCAAACCAATGTTTCCATAGTGATCCAGAGCTGCCTCATACTCACACTCACGTTGCCTCCCGGTGGCTGCTGTGGGGAATACTCCTCTTCAGTAGGACTGACTTCCTGTCTCATCACCCACACAGGCTCTATGGGCTGGTCAGGAGTGTAGGGCGATCTCACCGTCTTAGTCTTCACCTCCTCTATGGCCTCTCGGATGTCCCTGATGGCCAGAGAGATGGCATTCCCTGATCCTCTGACACTGTCCTCTGAAAGGCCTTCCGCTGGAAGCCTGAGCCCCATCCTGGCCTGCTCATCTTGTAACTCGCCTGAACTAGGCTGCCCAGAGCTGAGATACTCTGCCTGGGTTTCACCCTGCACGTACCTGGGAGGTGGCCCCAGGCTTTGAGAGCTGGAGCTTTCTTTAAGGCTGTCACCCTCCCCATCAGACGTAGTATCATCGTAGTGGTGCAGTCTTGAGCCAACTGAGCGACCCTGCCAAGGGGGGCTGGTCTGTGGTAACCCCACCTCCCTACCTGGCCAGGAGGCATGGGGTTGTGGATTAGTGGGTGGCTCAGTGTCTGTAGCTCCCTTATAAACATGCTCCCTCTGTCTACAACTATAGGGCTCTGGGTAGGGTTCTGCATATGGCTCATCAGGGTCGGCCTCAGATCTCATGTGGAGCTCTCTGTCTAAGTCTGAATAATTCATTAATTTCAAGGGTTCGGGGAAAGACTGGGGGTAGGATTTTGCGTAGGGCTCTGTGTAGGATTCTGTGATGGATTCTGACTGTGGGTAGGACTCATAATAAAATTCTGCATAGGTCTTTGGATACGAGTCTGTAAAGGTGAAAGATTCGGAATGGGACAGTGGAGAATCAGTGCAGCTCTCATCGTCAGGCATTATGTCAGTGTCGTGAGTGGGGCTTGGGCTAAACTCATCACTACATTGGTCTGAGAGCTCAGACGGAAGTGGAGGGGGCGAGAATGGAGATGGAGAGGTAGGTGGTGATTGGCGAGGAGGTGGGCTCAGGGACGGAGCCTCCATGCTTAGAGAGGCAGCACTATCAGTGTCAGAACAGTGGCCATTTGTTCCATCTTCCTGGTTGTCCTCTCCCAAATCCCTCTCTCTTTTGTCCTCTTCTCCAAGACTCATCTCTTTTAGGTCCCCTTCTCCATGGTCCCCCTGCTCTTGGTTCCACTCTAGGTCTGTCTGGATGTCAAATCCACTCTGAGCACTAACAGACTGAGTTATGGATGAGCTGCACCCTTCCTCCTCCTTCTCCTCATCCTCCTGAGGCTGGGGAGAATCTATGTTGGTAAGGGGTGGTAGCAACTCTTGAGGGGGGATATCAGGTGCAGGGGGACATGGTGTGTGGTGTGTTGGCATAAGAGTACCAGCAGTAAGGTCAGGTGCTCCACTGTCCTGTGTGTGGTGGGGTTGAGGGGAGTGCATGAGGTGCTGCTGCTTCATTGTTGCTGGACCAGTCATGTCACTCTGCTCAGTCAGAGAAGCGTCAGTTGACCAATGATGTGGAAACGGCGGGTCGTGGATCTCTTGGATGTCTCTCGGCGACTGTCTCCGTCTGTGAACTCTGACCCTGGGCTCCCCCTGGCGGCGGTAGCGGGCCACGCCAGGGCGGGGCGGCTGGGTGTGGCGAGGAGGCTCCGTAGCCACTCCCTCCCCCTGCCTGGACAGGCCCTGCCCTGAGGGTGAACGCCTATGGTGCCGTGGGGGGCCGCGGCCCGAGCCTTGGTGCGGAATAGAGGGATGATGATGGTGGTGGTGATGAAGATAAGGATCCTGCCCGTCCTGACCGAGCATTTGGCAGGGTCTCCAACTTCTCCGGACAGGGACACCCTCTCCTCCACCTCCTCCTTCTGTGCCATTGGGATGCCTGTTTCTGGGAGCAGCTGGAGACTTCTGCTCCGCCCCCACAGCATCACCTAGCCGCTCCCCCTGCTGCTTGTGGCTCATCACTCTGCTGTAATCTGTTTACATATAGAACATGGTCCTTCCGTCTCCAAAGAAACACCACTCACAGCACTGCCTGAAGGGAGACAGGAAATTCATGAGAACAGATAGGTCATAGTTCAGGGGTCTGGATGAAACAGCAGGGTCAGGAAGGCATGTCTACAAACAGGATAATGGGATTGTGTTTTGAGAGTGAGTGATAGAGCACCACTGTGGTTATGAAGTATGTCTCACTCACCCATAATCCATTTTAATGTCAATTCTATCCTCAATTTCGGTCAAATAAAAATATTGAGATTTGCCAATACCACACACATCTACATAGTACAACACACACACACACACACACACACACACACACACACACACACACACACACACACACACACACACACACACACACACACACACACACACACACACACACACACACACACACACACAGACACAGAAACAGAATGTACACTGACAGATAAGAAGCTGCAGGGCTCCCTATTCTCCAGGGAAAAACCAAATCTCATGCGATTCATCTGGGTGTGTTTAATCTCAGGTATATTCTCCCTGCCCCAGCAGCAGCACCACACCACCACAGCACAGCAGCTGGCATTAAAGAGTAGGAAGGACAAAGCCCCAACACCACCGACCTGAAAGAGAGGAGGCTGGGCTGAATCCTGAACTGTATGCTCAGTGTACAGAATATTTATGTCTGTACTCTGGATAGATTATGCAATATACTCAGCAGCAGTATACTGATTTCAAAGTATAGTATAGGATTAGCTTTCACAATTTTGCAGGTACAGTATTCTGTAGCTTTAAGAGCCATAGGCTTCTATACTTTATGAATTAATGAGAGTAGCTCAAATGCAAATTATAGGATACAGAAAGCAGAGAATGTACAGATTTAATAACGGCTGGATAGCTGAGTGGAGACTAGGGGCAGAGGTTAATGCAGAACCTCAGGATGAAAAGTAATCTTAGTGCAGGCAGAAACAGACAGAGAGGAGGACAGAGTGCAGATTATATGTTCGATTTATGCCCTTTCCCCGGTGCTTGGTGCTGCTGACTGGGCGGGCACCTGGGGGGCAGTGCCCGGTTCACAGATGGTCTGGCTGTGGGCAACATGGGCCAGGCAGCCGGGCCGACGGAGGGAGCTGTGACCTGTGTACTGCTCCTCCATCTGTCAGGGCTCCAGTGAAAGCCCCAGGGAGGGGATTAACCAAGCCATTAACTCACTGATTTTACACTAGCCTAACACACACACACACACACACACACACGAGACAAGGCCAACGTTAAAACAGTGTTTACATGTAGCATCAATAGGTCTACTGGTTACATTTTGATGACATGTTTGTTGTTTCAGCAGGATGGGATTAAAGGAGGTGTGATGACTGACTAAAGTGTATTCAAGTCCCACGTTTCATGGCCGCAGACAGGACATTTTTAAAAATATGACTGAACGTGAGGAAATGAAAAGGGTGGGACAGCAGGTACCTTGTGACAAATACTCTTATTTTCATTGAAAACAGCCCGTGCTTCTACACTTGCATTGCTTGCTGTTTGGGGTTTTAGGCTGGGTTTCTGTACAGCACTTTGAGATATCAGCTGATGTACGAAGGGCTATATAAATACATTTGATTTGATTTGATTTGGTAGGCTATGTTATTCATGCAATACAATTGCAGTGACGACCAGCATTATATGAGACAATTTAAAATAGAAAATACAAATAATTGCCATTTCCTAAAACTATACTGAACAAAAATATAAAAGCAAAATGTAAAGTGTTGGTCCCATGTTTCATGAGCTGAAATAAAATATCCCAGAAATGGCCATACACACATTAAGTTTATCTCTCTAAAATCCTTTGCCAAGATAATCCATCCACCTGACAGGTGTGGCATATCAAGAAGCTGAATAAACAGCATGATCATTATACAGGTGCATCTTGTGCTGGAGACAATAAAAAGCCATTATAAAATATGCAGTTTTGTCACACAACACAATGCCACAGATGTCTCAAGTTTTGAGGGGGTGTGCAATTGGCATGCTGACTGTAGCAATGTCCAACAGAGCTGACGCCAGATAGTTAGATGTTAATTTCTCTACCATATGCCGTTTTAGAGAATTAGGCAGTACTTCCAAGGAAGGAAAACCTCATTATGATTGCTGACTGTGTAGGAGCGCAGCAATGGGTGGGACTGGGAGGGCATAGGCCCACCCACTGGGGAGCCAGGCCCACCCATTGCTGCACTCCTGCACAGTCATGTGAAATCCATAGATTAGGGCCTTATGCATTTATTTCAATTGACTGACTTCCTTATATGAACTGTAACTCAGTAAAATATTTGAAATTGTTGCATGTTACGTTCATATTTTGTTCAGTATTAGTTATAGGCCTATGTGCAATAAAGTGGCTTTTCAACCGCGATATGTCCGGAGTCCGGACAGAACAGTCACTATTCTATGGGATGATAAAGCGCTCTCCCGATTCTGTCATCCTGTGTCACAGCCCAAAAGGAAAGCAAACAGTAATTTATGCGCTCGATCCTGTGGTTAAATAATACATTTTTGTTATTGACAACTGCACTACGAATGGACTGTCGTCATATTTTTAAAAAACAGGCACCTGTCTGAATGTCCGACGACGATGAAAGGCTGTACAATGTGACACATCTAATGAAATTATCCATATGCCAGCTGCTTTTCGTGGTCAAATAATCGGCGCAACCTCCTACCTTCATTCATTCCATTCCAATCTATATACTACCGACGGAATGCGGTCGACATGCCAGTCGCTGTCATGTTAATCGTTGCCCTATATTCTGGATGATAAATATAATCTTACCTGTTCGTCAGTATGGATGGGTTGGTCGCGTAACAATCCGTTTCACCATTTTTGCTGGTCCCTCTGTACCTTCAGACAATTTGCATGGATTAGGCCTGAGCGGTCAACTCCTCCTGATCGTGACATCAGAGCGGATTACCGACGCACAAAGCGCCTTTAAAAGACTGCTGTGTTTCAACATAATATTTACGGAGCTGCACCCGCCGTATTCCGCCTCTTCGTAGGCAACACTGCTGTGTGCTCTGCACCACTTTTTCGTGAGCGCAGTGAGATATCAGAGCCCGCCAATTCTACCCCTGGGTCTGAGAAACACCTGTGTAAACTAAGCAAAATATCCACACCACGGTGTCAACCACACAAAACAAGCTATTCAAGGACACTCGCTCCTTGCTCTTATCAGAATATACTAGGCTATATATAGGCTGTGGGCTACGTTATCTAGGGAGAACATGATTCCCTAGAACGCACTCCCACCTCAGTCACATGACTCTCTTCACCGTAACAGAGCTGTCGTTACCGTGACAACATGTGACTGAAGATACTGATGTGAGTAGTAACCATGGTAATGGTATCCAATCTTTGATCACCACCCCTCCCCCAGTAGCAGTGTGTGGGTAAAATCACTGGGGAAGCCAAGCCAGGAAAAATGTGCCATATTACAACCCATGTGTTGTGATCATTGTATGTTTGCTCTATAACCTGTTAGTTCATATGCCTTGACACTGTGATATTTAGGGCTAAGGCTGAGAGACAATAAGAAGACACAGTAGCAGAATAAATTCAACCACATCTGTGTTTCATCACAAAACCAGAGAGCAACCTCTGTCTGGTGAAGTCCACAAAGCATATTGTATGTTACAAACAGTTAAATGACCTACAGCTTGGTCAAGCAAGTTAATGTTTCTGTCATTTTCAAGACTACTAATCAGCAGTTAACGTAAGTCACAAAGAAAACAAGACTATTCCAGCTAGCACCATTTAAACGTTAACATTTCAACCTCATCAAATCACCAATACTTAGTCTACTACAGTGACAACTAAAATATACCTAAAACAATTTAGTTCAATCAACATAAACAAAATATGATGTGGCTGTCCATGGTTCTGATTTCTGTGTGTGTGTATGTGTGCGTGCTGAAAAACATGCTGACTCACCCTACCTGTAGAGAAACACCAATGCCATCCTCCTCTCTGTCATGTTGCCTAAACGGTCTATCACTCTGTCATACAGTACACACTTTTAGTTTTTGTTGTCCTAGGCTACCTGGCTAAAATGCTTGATCGCTAGCCTAACTTCCTTCGATGGGCAACGATGAGCCTGCGAGTTAACATTAGCCTTCTACATTAGCTACATATTGAACTTCCATCCTCTCAGGCAAAGGGCACAATGTATGACATAATGGTTGGATCAGAATCGCCATTATAATCATTGGCCAGTACTGAGAATTAAGTCAAACCACAAGTCCAAATCCCTATCTCCATCCATGGCTAATTTAGGAAAGGGACCATTTTAGCTACCTAGCTAGCCACTGGAGGAGAAAAACAATGAGATGCAACAATAATATTTTTTTCTGTAAATGGAGTTAGGCTTTTGATGTGATGTGATTCGTGTGAAGCCAAATCCAAACTGCCTTCCTTTGACACTATTTTTGGGGGTGTATGCCAGGACCATTGAAATGTGAGCTCACTCAGCTGATTGGTTATTATTTAATTGTAAAACAAATTCAAGGGAGGCCAAATGTTTGCTGGCTTCCCTTGCATTCAATACTACGGGCGGCAACAACATCATACTCTTTTTGACCAGACAGCAACATAAGACCCTCAATACTTATTGGAGAGGAGCATCAAGCTCATCATCTTGCATATTCACCACCCTGTGAAATTCATCATAACTTATTTAATCTGTAGCCTAATAAATTGCATTGTTTCCTGAATCGTAGTGGGAGGACCACACAACATATCATCGTGTGACTCCAAATTTACTTTGATGTGATCGTTATAATAATCCTCAGTTTACAATTGGCTCATTCATCCCCCTCCTCTCCCCTGTAACTATTCCCCAGGTCGTTGCTGTAAATGAGAACGTGTTCTCAGTCAACTTACCTGGTAAAATAACGGATAATAATCATCATTATTATTATATCAATATTTGCTCATAAAGGCATTTCCACCATCATTTCTCACATCGTTCATTTTACCGACACAAGATTATCCCACCCTGTCAAAAGAACAAATTGTCTGTCGGCATTTATACAACTGTCCAGGCATTTCATGTTTTTCAGCCCAGTCATTACTTTTTTCATGTGTCAGGTAATACATCTGCATGAATGGTTAGATGGAAACTTGGGATTCCGAGTGGCGCATCGGTCTAAGGCACTGCTTCTCAGTGCTAGAGGTGTCACTACAGACCCTGGTTTGATCACAGGCTGTATCACAACCAGCTGTGATTGGGAGTCCCATAGGGAGGCGCACAATTGGTACAGCGTCGTCTGGGTTAGGACTTGGCCGGGGTAGGCCGTCATTGTAAATAAAAATGTGTTCTTAACTGACATGACTGGCTAAGAGCATGCTTAAAACCCATCTCTGAAAATACCAATCATAAATGTTTGATCAGGCTCATTACAATGTTGTCACGCAAAACCCATGGGCCACATGCAATACCTCCAGAATTGTTCATGCAGTATCCTTCTTCCAGGCTTAAACTACACTGAAAAAAGCATGGGATGGATGGTGTAGTATTGCCTGGGCTGGGCTGCAGGTGGCACTGTCCAATAGCTGAACTGTTCTTAATCTTCTGATATGAGTTGACCAACCACATGGTATCAATCTCCTGTGTTTATAGAATATATACTGCATGGCTTAAACCATTTCCATAACAGTCCACTCCCATAAGCAATGTGTGACATTTGAATATATATTAAAGGTTAATGTCCTATCTCTTGCATTATTACAGTAATAATATTATTACTTGGATGATCTTTGGTGCAGTTCAAAAACAGGGAGTTCATACAAACTCACACTGGTAACTTCTGGTTGAGAGACAAATGATTTTGGGATTCTGTTGTTGATGATTGTTCTGAAAGGGGGGAAAGGGGGGACTAGCTATTATCCATCTGGGCTGGGCAGACCCCGCGGATAGGTGGGGCCCAGAAGGACCAGTCCTCTGGCAACTTGCCACATTCTGAACAGAACACGTCAGGGTATCAGCTTACACACAAATGCACTGTGTCGACCCAAACTAGACTACAGATGTCATATTTTTAAACCACACGTGGGTGTTAATGAAACCATTGTCCCAATGTTTACAAGGTGCTTGAGAAATGGCATGCTGTTATTTATACTGTTTTTGTTGATTGTCATTTCATGACGATTGGGGTAGTTTCCGTACAAATGGATTTCTGTGTAGCCTGCTGGTTCAGTTCTCTCAATGCTTGACCTTACATTAGAAATTACCCCAGTCTTCTCTCTTAGCAAATGAAATGGATTGATTGCTCAAGTCTGGCCCTCCTTCACATAATCAAGTGTATATACTGTAATATTTCACCCAGAATGGACTCCATCTGTTTTTCTCTCATAGCATTTCCCAGCACCTTCATGAAAGAGGGAAAGAAAGACCAGGCAGTTAAAGTACATATGGAGAACAAATGTGGGATAACATGTGTCTTATGACTAGCATCAGACCCTCTCTGCACAATCCATCACCCTGAAGCCTGTTTACTTTTACCTCCCTCTGACATTCATTTGCTTCAGTGCTGAAGAAGATGACAAAATATAACAGAGAACCATCTTATTATAAAAGCCACTCTAAAGCTGACTGTCCTCTTGTGATTTACCTCTGATACTCTTTACACATAATTCCTTCCAATCAGGCCACTTTTTCAGTGTGTGCGTGCGTGTGTTTTAACAGCAAGGAATTAAGGGCTAGTTCATGATGTTCATTTTTGCATGTCATGGACATGTACACAAACCTACAACATGCATCACAGACCGGCCAGGCAAAAGGAATTGCAGCTTACAAACATTTCAGCTTTTATTGGTAGCATGTCTTACTTGCTGAAATTGTTTTGTGTTTTGTATTATTATTATTTTGTTTCATGTAGACAAGTTGCGAGCCATAACTGAACATCATATTCTTGTGAACTGAGAGCCAGTGATTGACGTTCTGGAGAACCCAGCCAAGAACAGCTGGAGTCCAGGTTACTTGGGGACTAACTGGTCAAGAAATACCCTGGGGTAAACACACCAATGTTAGGCTATGTTATTCATCAATACAATTGCAGTAATGACCAGCATTATTAGAGACAAATAAAAATAGAAAATAAAAATAATTGCCATTATACTGAACAAAAATATAAACGCAACATGTAAAGTTTCATGAGCTGAAATTAAAGATCCCAGAAAGGTTCCATTCACACAAAAAGCTTATTTCTCTCAAATGTTGTGCACAAATTTGTTTACATTTCTCCTTTGCCAAGATAATCCAGCCACCTGACAGGTGTGGCATATCAAGAAGCTGATTAAACAGCATGATCATTGCACAGGTGCACCTTGTGCTTGGGACAATAAAAGGCCACACTAAAATGTGCATTTTTGACACAACACAATGCCACAGATGTCTCAAATCTTGAGGGAACATGCAACTGGCATGCTGACTGCAGGAATGTCCAACAGAGCTGGTGCCAGAGAATTAAATGTTAATTTCTCTACAATAAGCTGCCTCCAACATCGTTTTAGAGAATTTGCCAGAACATCCACCCGGCCTCACAACCACATACCACGTGTAACCATGCCAGCTCAGGATCTCCACATCCGGCTTCGCCTGCGGGATCCTCTGAGGAGGGGTGGTGCTGAGGAGTATTTCTGTCTGTAATAAAGCGCTTTTGTGGGGAAAAACACATTTTTATTGGCTGCGCTCCTGCCCAGTCATGTGAAATCAATAGATTAGGGCCTAATTAATTTATTTAAATTGATTAATTTGCTTCTATGAATTGTAAAAGTAAAATCTTTGAAAGTGTTGCATTTATGTTTTCGTTCAGTATAAATACAAAAGCAGTATACCTCAACGGCTACTTCCCACAATGTAAATTAAGACAAAATCTTGGGGAATCTGAGGTGAGGGAAGTGAGAGAGAGTTCTGGAGCTCTGTAAGAGTCTGGTTCAGATTATTACCAGAGTCTCCCTCCTTCCTTCCCTCCCTCTCTCTCTCCTCCTCACAGCACTGCTGTCTGGACAGAGTCTTCTTATCCGAGACTGTACAGTGTGCTGGCAGTTTGTGAGCTTGAGAGATTGATATTGATTGACAGACACAGACACAGACACACAGGACCAGACAGAGAAATACTGACAGTGTGGACCTTTGATTTTGGTTGGGATACACAATCGCTTGTGCATTAGTTTGAAGGTACTTCCGCTTGTCTCCTGTTTTTGGATTTTTTTAAATTTAAGACTGCAATGCTTCCATTCTACCTCTTCACCCTGTTTGGTGAGTATAGAAAACAAATCTACAGTGAATATGTGCATGTTTTTATACATGCGGTGGTGCTTGTTTTAGTGTCTGTATGATTCATCCATTTTCTCTCTTCTCCCAGCCACAGTCCAAGCCCAGATCCAGCACTTGCCAGGCTCCTGTAGCTTTGAGTCCAGCACCTGTGGATACACGTCAGACCCAAACTTTTTAAGCTGGACGCTCAACAAAGATGGTAGGAGACTTTGAAAAAGGTTGAAGACTATCCCCTTTAATAACACTGACAAGTGCCTATAATACAGTAGCTCCCCACTGCACACAGACATCAATTCAACGTCTATTCCACATTGGTTCAACTAAATTGGATTGAAATTACATGGAAACTACGTTGATTCAACCAGCATGTGCCCTGTGGGTCATCCCCCTTAAAGTGCTTGAAATACATGGCAACTTGTTGCTTGTTGAAAACATGAGAAGACTGTCCTCTCTTCTATACAGCAGAGATGATAGGGGCTTATTACAAGGATTTTAAGTTTCTAGTAGTGTCTGTAGTAGTGTCTGTAGTGGTGTCTGTGGTAGTGTCTGTAGTAGTGTCTGTAGTGGTGTCTGTGGTAGTGTCTGTAGTAGTGTCTGTAGTGGTGTCTGTATTGGTGTCTGTAGTGGTGTCTGTGGTAGTGTCTGTAGTGGTGTCTGTAGTGGTGTCTGTAGTGGTGTCTGTAGTAGTGTCTGTAGTAGTGTCTGTAGTGGTGTCTGTAGTGGTGTCTGTGGTAGTGTCTGTAGTAGTGTCTGTAGTAGAGTCTGTAGTAGTGTCTGCAGTGGTGTCTGTAGTGGTGTCTGTGGTAGTGTCTGTGGTAGTGTCTGTAGTAGTGTCTGTAGTGGTGTCTGTGGTAGTGTCTGTAGTAGTGTCTGTAGTGGTGTCTGTAGTGGTGTCTGTGGTAGTGTCTGTAGTAGTGTCTGTAGTGGTGTCTGTAGTGGTGTCTGTAGTGGTGTCTGTGGTAGTGTCTGTAATAGTGTCTGTAGTGGTGTCTGTGGTAGTGTCTGTAGTAGTGTCTGTAGTAGTGTCTGTAGTGGTGTCTGTAGTGGTGTCTGTAGTAGTGTCTGTAGTGGTGTCTGTAGTGGTGTCTGTAGTGGTGTCTGTGGTAGTGTCTGTAGTAGTGTCTGTAGTGGTGTCTGTAGTGGTGTCTGTAGTGGTGTCTGTAGTGGTGTCTGTAGTAGTGTCTGTAGTGGTGTCTGTAGTGGTGTCTGTGGTAGTGTCTGTAGTAGTGTCTGTAGTAGAGTCTGTAGTGGTGTCTGTAGTGGTGTCTGTAGTGGTGTCTGTAGTGGTGTCTGTAGTGGTGTCTGTGGTAGTGTCTGTAGTAGTGTCTGTAGTGGTGTCTGTGGTAGTGTCTGTAGTAGTGTCTGTAGTGGTGTCTGTAGTGGTGTCTGTGGTAGTGTCTGTAATAGTGTCTGTAGTGGTGTCTGTGGTAGTGTCTGTAGTAGTGTCTGTAGTAGTGTCTGTAGTGGTGTCTGTAGTGGTGTCTGTGGTAGTGTCTGTAGTGGTGTCTGTAGTGGTGTCTGTGGTAGTGTCTGTAGTAGTGTCTGTAGTGGTGTCTGTAGTAGTGTCTGTAGTGGTGTCTGTAGTAGTGTCTGCAGTAGTATATGTGGAAGTGTCTGTGGTAGTGTCTGTAGTAGTGTCTGTAGTAGTGTCTGTAGTAGTGCCTGTTGTAGTGTTTGTAGTAGTGTCTGTGGTAGTGTCTGTAGTAGTGTCTGTAGTAGTGCCTGTTGTAGTGTCTGTAGTAGTGTCTGTAGTGGTGTCTGTGGTAGGCCTAGCTGTACTAGTTGTTGTACTTGTTGATGTGGTTTATGCAGTTGTTGCTCTGATGGAGAGAAAGTGGGGAGAGAGAGAGCCATCTGGACTGCGTTTCCAGCACACATCTGGAAACAGTGAAATAACAGATTTAGGCATTCAAAGCTCTCAGATTTGGTACTTAGTAGTGCTATTATATCCCAGAATGATCAAAGGACACATAATAATGCAGATTTTATTTTTTATGACAACTACTATATGTAATCATTATGTTTGCCTTAAGACGGGGACTACTATATGTAAACTGTTTTTGTCTATTACTTGTGTCCTGTTGTGGCAGACCGTCCACCCTCCTTCCTCTTCATCATCTGTTTCCTCTCTTCCTTTTTTCATCCATCCTTCCCTGCCACTGTCACCCTAGGCATTCTTAGAAAAAAAGCCTAATGACAATGGATTAAGTAGGTCCTGTTATACCCTCTTCCTCTCTTGCTCTTTTCATAGAACCTCTATTCAAACTGTTTCTCTGTTCTCAGGGTCTTTCATCTCAGTGGACCCAGGCCTAGAGGACCAGGATGGACAGGAAGAGAGGTCGGAGGGAGAGGAGAGGTCAGAGGGGGAGGGCAGGGCAGTTCTGCTGGGCCCATCCATGGAGCAGGAGGACTGGAGCTGTCTGAGGCTGGTGTACCAACTTTCCGGGTCGGGCTTTCTACAGGTCCAACAGCGCAGAGAGGGCGAGAGCTTCGACCGGGCCCTGTGGAGCACCCAGACTGCCTCCGACAGCTGGCTCATCTCCAGCATTGACCTCCAGAACAGCACCGAGCCGTACAGGGTAAACAACACACCCTCAGGAACATGGGAGGCACATACACACTGTTAAAATGTATGGGCTAATATAAACACTGCCATACTTAGGTGGAGGAATGGGGCCTGGAAAATATTCTAAAGACCCCCCCTCAAAAGATAAACATTGATAATTCCAAACGTGAAATGACATGCATGTACTGTATCTGCTGTTCAATCTCAGGTCTGGTCTGATAACTGCTGCTATGTATTGCATGTGACATCTTAATGGTGCTGCACTCAACCTGACTGCTTTGATAGAAATAAGCGAGCATGATAGAAACATGCACTGCACACAGGCAGTCAGGCACGAGCATTACAGTAACTAACCATGCACTTGACCTTGAACCTGCCTGGGGGGACCTTCCTTGGCTACACTTATCTGAGAGCTGGGAACTGTACCATTAGCCTATGGTGGTATAGTCTATATGTCGTACATTCCCACCCAACATAATGGGGCACAGACATACTGTCCAAAACCTCCATATCCCCTCCTCATTCATTACCTATTGAGGGCTATTACTGAACATCTGTTTCCCATCAGATTGTCATTGACGGGAGACCTGGTGAGAGCAATGGTAGTAGTGTGGCCATCTTTGAGATACGCATCAACCCTGGATACTGCTTAGGTCAGTGAGTCACACCCATATCATATACTCTCGAGATTTGTAAGAATGCACACACACACACGCGTGCACGATGACAACACAATGACTGATTCCGTATCACTTTTCATCCAACAAAACATGTTCATTATGTGACAATAACATTTCAATAGTCACATTTATATTTTATCTAGTGTATATGAAATCTTAATGATATATAATGTATGTGCTTTCCTCTTTTACTCCTTTTATCATCTGCCTGTTTAACTTGCTCTATTTACTATAATAAAATATAACAAGAAGGTTTTAATGAGAGAAGCCCCTCGGTCCGCTTCCTCACAGTGAAGTGTTGTATTAATGGTTTACTGTCCTGTTGTCTCAAGAGTGTGACTACGAGGAGTCCCACCTTTGTGGCTACAGAAACCAGTGGAACACCAATGTCAACTGGTACAGGGGAGGAGGAGCTGCCCGGGACACTCAGAGCAACATACCTTACGTCCACACGTCCTCACGCACAGGTGAAGCCTTAGCAACTCACACATTTAAATGCTAGTAGATGTATAGCAGATATCGCAGCTCAACACTCAAAAAGAATATACCACTGCTCAACACAGGCCACAAGCAAATGACATAGTCAAAATGAACAAGAACCAAAACAAATAACTCAATAAAGTATTAACACTCAACAGAACAAGGGCATTTCGTACGTTCAGCAGGGGACACTCAACTGGCCTCCTGCTAAGTTCACAAAATCTTTTTTTTCATTTTTTTTTTCATATGGCAGCAGAATGCCAAAATATTGTAGCTTGAGGTAGTTCAATGGACAATAGAATCTAGGGAGTTTGGTTGGTATCATCCATAATGGCTTCAAGTTGAAAATCAAAGCTGCCATTACCTTCCCAGGTCACTACATGTATGTGGATTCTGTGCACGCCAAGACATTCCAGGAGGTAGCCAAACTGGTGTCCGCTATGACAACGGTGCCCATGTCGGGCTGCCTAAGCTTCCAGTACCAGCGGGGTGAGGAGCGAGGGAACCTGTTCTCTGTCTACACCAGGGACCAGGCAGGCCAGTACCAGGAGCTGTGGAGAGCAGACCCAGAGGACCAGAGCCTTAATGACTGGACTGCTACCACCTTGGAGTGGATACCTGTGCAGGTGGACATCAAGGCCCCTTTCCCTCTGCAGGTCAGTGGGGTGCAGATGTTTTCACAAGGAGTGCACATTGGATTTACATTCTGATTGAATACTGAGTACAGTGAGCAGCATGTTCACTTCTTCATGTGTTTGCCTGATCTGCGGATGTTCGATGAGTGTGATTGTATGTGTACACCGGCTCTCTACAGGTGGTGTTTGAAGTCACCTTCAACAGCCCCAGAGGGGGTCACGTGGCACTCGATGATATCGCCTTCTCTCCTGAGTTCTGTAGTGCAGAGACAGGTGGGTCTGTTTGGTCTCTCTCCTCCTGTTTCCATCACACAGTAGATTTACATTTGACTTTACATTAACTTTCATGACTGATATGGATGGAGTTGAAAGGTAAAAGAGGAGAAAAGCATTATGTTAAAGAGTATTGGGCTGCAGCGTCCTAATGTGTCCCATCTGTGCTACAGAGCCAACATTTGATCCCTCCATCGCCAACTGTGACTTTGAGGTGGGTTTCTGCCACTACACCCAGGATCAGATGGAAGGATCCCCATGGAAGAGAGTGTCAGTCAAGCCCAACATCTACAGGACTGGGGACCACACAACAGGGGCAGGTCAGAAATTATACAATGTTGATCACACAAAGATACAAGAAGCGCAATAAGTAAACAACAGATTGTTTCTCTAGCTGCTCCTGTTGACCATTTGCAATGCATTCAATTTGACTTTGGTAAAAAACTGAAGTGTTTTAAGTGTCAGAAAGACCAGTGCTTGGTGCAAAGTGAAAATGTTCCATGGCAAAACGATAGACAGGAAACAGAGCTGCCAAAGACAATATTGAGAGTTCTTTCTCTTCCCACAGGGTCCTTTCTTCTAGCTCACTCTCGGCTGAGTCCACGTGCTGGCTATATTAGCCGCCTGCTCGGGCCTCCTCTGCCCGGCAACATGAAGTACTGTCTGAGGTTCCACTACTCTCTCCGTGGATTCCTACAGACAGACCAGGCGCTCACCGTTTACCTTCAGGGTCAGAGTGGAATCATACAGGACAGGATATGGACCCAGAACGACAAGTCCAGAGGTGTCTGGATAGCAACGGACATCACCTTCCAGAGTCCACAGGCTGCAAAGGTAAAATGTATTAAAATATATTAACCCTCTAATGCACACATTTTGGTTTAAAATATATATATATATATATTCCATCTTATTTTTTGGGAAGATTTAGGCTTTCTGATAATGTATCAATAATAAGAATTTAAAAAAACTTTTACTCCTCCACACCCAGAAATGTATTTGTTGCCTCAGGGCAACGCTGTGCCGTAAGGGTACTAAAATACCAAGGAAAATCTGATATTTTCAGAACACTTACATTTCATTGCCTCTCGAACCTGATTCTGGGGTCCATTATTCCTTGCTGTCACTTAGGCGACATACACCCCCCCACCACCACCACCACTATCAGATGGTACGATTCTAACTCTTCGATTAGGCTACTTTCACTGATAGAATGTCCATGTGTCCATTGCCTGTGAATATCAGTAGATATGTTGGCAAAAACATTGACCAAGGTCATCATTTTACATTATTTTATTGAGCATGATATTGCCCTGAAAATTTGCCTAACTGCACAACGTTGCAAATGTTTTGAATATATATAAAAACAAAATATGTTCAAAAACTATCAAATATGCTAATTTAGAGGTCCCTACACAAGGACATATTTTTTTATTGTCAAGTTCTCTCTATTTAAACATGCAAAATAATGAAATAAATGTATTGCTCACACCATGCACTCACATCGCTCTGCTTCCTGAAAGAAGGCCCCTGCCCCAATTCATACATCATACCAACTTCTGCATCTCATTGGAACATTTGCAGACATGATATCACATATTGTCATGAATTTCAAAATAATGCCTGAGGGCAATGATGTGCCATAGAGGGTTAAGTAACCCCAGTAGAGGGTTAATCCCCTCTTTAGTTCGTCAGTTGTTTTCCTTCCTCGTCACAATTGATATCCTGTGTATGCCCTGCCTATAATGTTTTATATGTAACTGAAACTGTTGTGTTGGGGGCTTTGAAGTTTGTTCAGCCTTACATAGCTCATATCTTTGACATATTTTTTAAATTCTCAGTCCTTTGGTTTGGCTCCAGCTTTGTAAGCAGCAGCAGTTAGACGACCAGGTTTAATATGTTTGGCATAAAATGAAACAGGATGCCGAAGTCCGTAGTCAGAGATTCTCCTCACTGGGTTTTCTTTGTAAACTCTTTTGCCCTGATAAAACATGCATTATTTGTTCAAAATCTAAACATTACCCTATCACAGTTAATTACTATAAATAGGTGTAACTCTGTCTGCAAATGCATTATGCCGTTACATTTTTTCAGAAGCTATATCCTCTGAGAATATATGTTGTTGAAGGCTTTGCTCCTGCAAAAAAAATGCTAATTGCTCCTGCTGTCCAGGTGGTGTTTGTCAGCACATGTACAAACTTCTGGGACTGTGGTTCAGTTGCTCTGGATGACATCAGTGTGAGCCTCGGGGACTGTGATCTTACAGCAGGTAACTTCACCCTCACTGATGCCCACAGGATCTCTGGGAGTTATAGTGTCTCTATGATAAACACATTGTCCCTTGAGAGTCATTTTGTGTGTCCATCTGCAGGTTTACTCCTGTCTGTCCCTGGGCATTGTAACTTTGAGATGGGTCACTGTGGGTATATTCAAGACAAGGAGGATGATAAGGGTGACTGGGTACTGGTGAGAGGGCCTACCCCTACCTCCTACACCGGGCCGAAGGGGGATCACACCACAGGAGTCGGTGAGTATCCAATGCCCTATAACATTCCTTAAAAAGAGTAATTGTGACATTGTAGTCTGTTTTCATGTTATACTGTGATAGTTGGAATTTGACCCTGTGGAACTCTGTTAGGGTACTACATGCACATTGAGGCATCTAACATGCTGCCTGGTCAGAATGCCCGGTTACTCTCCAGTCCTCTGAGGGGGTCCAGTGGTCCTCAGTGCCTACGTTTCTTCTACCAGATGTACGGCTCAGGCACAGGTGAGCTTAGCATCCATCTGAGACAGGATGGAAAGGATGTGTTGCTATGGAAACACACTGGAGAGCAGAGCATCACCTGGCTGAAAGCAACTGTGGAATACCAGAGTGACCAACAGCATCAGGCAAGTGGTGAAAAATGTCACTTCTCCTCTACACACCACCCCCAAATTACAACAATATATTCAGGCAACGATTTGAAGAATTAAAGCACCCAGTCTTATTCACATGTGCTCAGGCTAAATACTGTTTTTACTGAGCATTAGATTTGTTGTCCTTTTTCTCCTATTGTTCTAGGTTGTTTTTGAGGCAATCAGGGGTTCCTCAATAAGGAGTGACATAGCCATCGATGACATTGTGTTTGAAAGTGGACCATGCCCAGGTATCTGTTGCCCGATTAATGTTATACAACCTCTACAAACAAGGATTGTGTTGAATTGTTTTGCTTTGTGCAATCTTTTAACTCATGGCTCATTTTATTTTTCATCCACAGATATTGAAGTCAAAATGACCCATTCCCCAGGAAACTCAAATGACATTGAGTGAAGGAGCAGAGGACAGGAAGAGTGCTGAATAAGATGCATGCATCAATACTATGTTGCACATACGGACAAAAATGTACACAAACATTTTATTTTATTTTTGCAACTGTACTAATAGCACTGAATCGTTTTGCACATATTGAGGTCAAACAAAAAATGCCTCGAATTGAGTAAAAGAGATTCTGCATTTACAACCAATCAAATTATATCACTGTACACGTTTTTAATTATCAGTCACACCTGACCCTACTTGCTCTTTGTAGAGAAATTGGTAGTAGTCAATCAACATTTTCCCAGTAATAGAGGCTGCGTTGTATTCAAAATAATATGCATTAGATTAATGCTGAAATAAAGAGGGATGCTTATTCAACATGTGTGTCCTTGTCTTGATCTTACTAATTAAATGTTTTATTTAACTAGGCAAGTCAGTTAAGAACAAATTCGGTATTACAATGATGGCCTGCAAAAAGGCAAAAGGACAGGGGCTAGGATAAAACATTTTTTAAAATAAAATATAAATATAGGACAAAACACACATCATGACAAAAGAGACAACACTACATAAAGAGAGACCTAATAAAACAACATAGCAAGGCAGCAACACATGACAACACAGCATGGTAGCAACACAACATGACAACAACATGGTAGCAACACAACATGAGCAGCAATAACAAAGCATGCCTTTGTCTTATGACTTTGTCTTCATTTTTAAAGGTCTACAAGAGTATTGGCACATAATATTCTCTGGAACTATAGCTAATATTTTAAGAATATTTGGTATTGGTGCACCTCTTACTGTATTCTGACTGACACTATTTGGCAGACAGAGATACTTCATTACTGTAATAAACTCTCTTTGCTGTAGGCATGAAACATAGGGCGTTACTGACACCTAGTGGACATGAGCTGCATGTTGTGTTGTTGGTGAACTACGCTACACGTGACCCACCTTCTCCAATCATCAATCGACAACCGTCCATACTGGGCGCGCGAATTCCACTGAAAGACTGCTAGCACATCTTCGAAGTTTTAAGTCAGCATCATGGCTTCTGCGGGCAAGAAAAAACGTATAAGTAACGTAACGAACACACAACCTTCAAATAATGGAGCAGGTTCGTCCTCTGGTACCGTTGGAGATGGCCAGGTGTCTGGATTTGTCGAAGGATCCATAATTCGCATCACAATGCAAAACTTCCTGTAAGTCAACTCAACTGTAACATGTTTCCAAACACGCTAGCTAGCTAGCTAGAAAAAAAGCTAGCTAGCTATTACGGCGTGATAGCAATGTACCTAACGTTAGATAGCATATAGCAGCGTCTATGAATGGGGATACTAACTAACGTTACCTTTAGCGCCAATTGACTCGTATCTTCTGGCGGTGAGAGTCGTAGAGCCCCGACGCCTGCGCTAATTAAACGCGTTGACATGCATTGCTTGCGGTGTGGTTTTGTAAACATTGGGGACGTATGTTTCATATCGTCGAGAAATAATTCCCCCCCCCCAAAAGTTACTACACACCTTTTAACATTACAGGGTTAGGGTTCCGACACGGCAATATTTCCATGTTATTAAAGCTCCTGTTTACGGAAAATAGGTCGGAAGATATTTGACAACCTGTTTGACGCGACGATGGTGTTGTCGAATTCACATCTCTAACGTTAATATCCTATCTAAACCGATATGACACCAATATCGATACATTCGTAAATCAACTTGTAGTGACACAACACACTTTTTCGCCATGAGCCATCCATTACCGAGAACCTCATACCGGATTTTAACAGGGTCGTTAACAGTTACATTTTTAAATCGGGTATTTGTTGCGCCTTCCTAGCTCAAATTCTAGACGTCCGATTAAAAGGAGTCTAGAGTAGGCTGGCCACATGACATTTTTAACAAAGCTTTTTTTTATACTAGTTAATTGCATCGGCCATGGAGCCCAGTTTCATAATATTGCCGTATGTTCCAACTGCTTGCCGTAGTTTCGAAGTAATCGCGAAAAAGCAGGCCTTATTTTATGATATTTTTAATCCTGTCAACAACTACTTAGTTATATTGAGCACGGTGGCACCAACACCGAAAATTCTATTCCGAGCAAATTGTTCTGTTTCGCTAATGCCGGTTTCGCTATTGTTAGCAATTAGATTTACCCACATAAACCTTGAATGTTTACCTCAGGTAAACTGACAGCGTTTTGCAGTTCTTAATCTTAAAATCTCTTCCCCCAGGAAGAATATTACACTTTAAAAAGCGACAGTCATTTTCATAAATTTTTGGAATGTTTGGTAAATATGTATACTAAGGCATTTGTGAAAATTCTATAGCAATATAGAGTGGGAAAGTGACCTTGAGTTTGGCCAATTAATAGACACTGCCATAAATACAAATGTCTGTCTTGACCAGGACCAGTCAGATCAGAGCTGCAGTAGGCCTTTATGCAAACAAGCTATTTGCCACACAGGCCTGCCATCATTCACTTTCAAGTGGACTGTGTGTTTACAGGCAGATGTGACTTTAGATCATTAGAAAGCAAACTACACCTCAATGGATTTCTGTCAATACCACGGGAGTCCTCTTACATTTGAACTTTAGTTATATTGATCAAACAACCATGAAAAGGTAGGCTCTCTCCCTTATTTATGCACATCAACAAGATAAGCAACTAATGCTAGCCAGAGCAAGATGAGATGATTAAATCTCATGAAGGAACATTAGAGAAACTTCTACATCTTTTGCAGCTAGTTGGCCATCAAAATTTCACTGATAAACGATGGGGAATTCTAGCCTACTCGTCCTGCAGCTTGCCTGCCAATGCATCCTTGTCCCAACCAACCACCGAAGCTGACTGGTTAAAGTTCAAGCTAGCCACTTCCAAACATAAATGAGCAAACCCCTCACTCTGACCATTTTACATTCCCTAGGAGAGCTTGTTAGCTAGGCTGTTTACAACTTATCTAGGGCATTCATGACTAACTTTTTTTTTGTGCCTACGTTTACTAACACCAGTAATATTCAGCGGGTGTTGCACGTTTGTAAATTCATCAGTTATTCTGCGCTCTGGCACAATGACGAGTGCTCTGAAATCGGAGTAGATAGCCAGAGTGAATTTGTGAAGGCAAGAGATATGCTAACTGGATAATGTTCAAGTTCTTGCTTGCTAACCAAATGACACCTGCATCTAGCTGTGTTTAGCCACCAAAAAATGAGGGGGGGAAATTCTGTCACTCACTCCACTCCTCCAATTACATGACATCCTCGTAGCAGCTAGCTATCTAGCTAACGTTAGGCTCTGTGTTTTTAGCTTGCTACATAAATGGATACGCTAGCCTATTAGCAACGTTATGACTGACTTGTGATCATTACCCTTGCTAGTTTGATTGTATTGACATTCCCAGCCTTAGTTATATTTATCAGTTGTTGTCCAAAATATTGAGTCATTGACACTGAAATCTGAAATGGTGCATCCCGAATGGAGGCAGTAAACAATGTACCAGGCCAGCTGTGATATACAACCTGTTAGTAATATTTTCTTTGACTACCAACAAATGTATTTGAGTTAAACTACATTGCAAACTGGATGCATGTTTTGGATAATAAAAAATTAATTGTGCCGGCTTCTCTTTTCACTCTGCCATTTAGGATAGTATTGTGGAGTAGCTACAATGTTGAGCCATCCTCAGTGTTGTTCTGTCACATCCATTGAACTCTGTAACTGTTTTAAAGCCACCATTGATCCCGTAGTGAAATCCCTGAACAGTTTCCTTCCTCTCTGGCAACTGAGTTAGGAACGATGCCTGTATCTTTGTAGTGACTGGGTGTATTGATACACCATCCAAAGTGTAATTAATAACTTTACCATGCTCAAAGGGATATTCAATGTCTGCTTTTATATTTATTTGACCCATCTACCAATAGGTATCCTTCCTTACGATGCTTTGGAAAACCTTCCTGGTCTTTGGTTTAATCTGTGTTTGTAATTCACTGCTCGGCGGAGGGACCTTACAGATATTTGTCTTTGTGGTACAGAGATGAGGTAGTCAGTCATGTCAAGCACTATTATTTCACACGCTTATGTGACTTGTTAAGCACATTTTCATTCCTGAAATTATTTAGGCTTGCCATAAAAGGGGTTGAATACTTATTGACTCAACATTTTGTTTTTAATTCATTAAAAACAATTCCACTTTGACATTATGGGGTTTTGTGTGTAGGCCAGTGACACTAAATCTACATTTGAAATTGGTTGAACACAACAAAATGTGTGAATACTTTCTGAATGCTGTGTGTGTGTGTGTACTTTTGGTCACGTAGTGTATGTGGACACCTGCTCATCGGACATCTTATTCTAAAATCATGGGCAATCATATGGAGTTGACCCCCCCACCCCTGCTGCTATAACAGTCTTCCAAGAAGAGTGGAGGCTTTCTTTCCACTGGATGTTGGAACATTGCTGCTTGGACTTGCTTCCATTCAGCCACAAGCATTAGTGAGGTTGGGTGATTAGGGACATTGTCATGTTGAAACAGGAAAGGGACTTCCCCAAACTGTTGCCACAGTTGGAAGCATAGAATTGTCTATAATGTCATTGTATGCTGTAGTGTTAAGATTTCACTTCACTGGAACTAAGGGGTCTATACCGAACCATGAAAAACAGTATTCGATCATTATTCCTCCTCCACCAAACTTTACAGTTGGCACTATGCATTGGGGCAGGTAGCGTTCTCCTGACATCCACCAAACCCAGATTAGTCCTTTGGACTGCCAGATGGTTAAGCGTGATTCATCATGCTAAAGAACGTGTTTCCACTGCTCCAGAGTCCAATGGCGGTGAGCTTTACACCACTCCAGCCGACGCTTAGCATTCCGCATGTTGGTCTTAGGCTTGTGTGCGGCTGCTCGGCAATGGAAACCCATTTCATGAAGCTCCCAACGAACAGTTCTTGTGCTGTTGTTGCTTCCAGAGAAAGGTTGGAACTCTGTAGTATGGGTGGTAACTAGTGGTGCAACGGATCACAGAACTCGTTAAGGATCGGATCCCGGTTTTGAGTCAACGATCTGATAATTTTTTCGGATCAGCATGAAACTGGGGGAGACAACTTTTGCATTCCAATTATTACTTAAAGAACACTTAACGCAAGGAACTTAAGTGTTTAAGTAAATACTTAAAATAAAATATTCAATACTCAATTGTTAAATTAAAGTGCAATATGAGGCACGATACCTTCTTCCGAACAATAATGAATGAAAAAATTGCCTGTCAACATCATTAAAAAAATAATTTTAAAAAGTAAAGTAAGCAAAGCAGACCTGAGCTTATAACTTCAAATTCTTTTTCAAAAAGATGAGGATGTCTACATTGTCTGGGGAGAGTGTAGAGCCCCTTTGCAGTCACTATGTCCCCTGCCCTCTCGCAAGTACCTGTAGTGCCAGGCTCAGCCAGGTAGCGTCTTGCCATCATGGCAATGTAAGGGTATTTACACTCATTGCTTTCCACCATGCCAGTGGATCACCATCCACTGGAATGCCGCTTGCTGCCTTGTAGGATGCCTCTGCATCTTTGATGGTGTTGGCAAATGTCTTGCCTGTGTCCTTGTTCGCAGAGGTCTCCCCGAAAAGCCCCTTCATCGCCAAATTATTTTGTGGATATTATTTGTCATATTTCATAGAACTATAATTGTGGCAATAACATTTAATAAAAAGCCATTCTTATTCCAAATAAAAAATGGATGATTCTAATACCAATAGCATAGACTAAGATTAGACTGCAGTATATTTATTAAGTAATTCACTTTTATTTATTTTTCCTCAGTGGCCACAATCTCAGTGGTGCGATCACTGTATGTCCTCTGGTGTAGGTTAGGGTCTAGGTGAGACAGGGACTTGAACCTTGGATCCAGTGCAGGTGATCTATGAAGGTAGTCCTGCACGTTAGGGGGTTATCTGGGGTTCAGGTCCTCTCTAATGGCAGCCTTGACATCTCTAATGTTGGTGCTGTCTTCCTCACTTGGGCCCATGGATTGTAGAATCCTTGTTTTCAGAGGTTAGGATCATGGACACAGACGGTGGTGCAGTTTCAGTGCTCAATTTGGATAATTTCCTGTTCATAAAGATCTGGCATGATCTTCATACTGAAGTGGATGTGCGATGGGATTTCCTAGCGTGGCTCAGCACTTTCACCATATTTTTAAACCCTTTGTTTTCCACAACAGAGTATTGCCTCATGTCTGCAGCGATAAACATCCCAATAGATTTGGAGATGGCTTTAGTCCGGTCTGATTTTGCAGCAAAGGGCTTCTTAAATTCCGCGGTGAGAAGTTGTCTCTTGGCGGAGTTGCCTCCCGTCACTGACACAACGGGGTGATGATTGTTTAAATGGGTGTCCATGCTCGATGTATTTCCATGATTTATACGGCTTTCTTGTGGCGCAATGCCTACACACCTTAATGGTGTTGTCTACCACCCTTCTGTCATGTTTGACAGGGAAGCCAAAATGCTCCCATACATGAGACTTAAATCAAGCAGGAGGCTTTTCCAGTTCTTCAGCTCCTCCTCCTTTTTTCCTTTGCTTTTTGCAGCGCGAGCATCCAGGATTGATTCGGTGGGATTCAACATGCCCCGTGAACAGTACACAACTGCTTTTTAAAAACAATCAAATCAGGCTTGGTATACTGGCCATATACCACACCTCCTTATTGCTTAATTATCCCTCTGAAGGGTATGAATTAGGCTGTTTTGAGAAGGGTTTGAATCCTAAGCAACTACACATAGTTAGAAGTCCAATACCAACATAGCTGTAGGGTTTGAATCCTAAGCAACTACACATAGTTAGAAGTCCAATACCAACTGTAGTAGGTCAAAGCTGTGTGCTGGAAAGTCTTGGTAGAGTATGGGTGGAATTGGCATGGTGGTGCTCATTGTTACTTAACATTAATCTGAAGACTTATCTAATCGACTAGGTTTAATTGTTACCCTTTAATTTATTTTTTAATTAATCAGGTAAAAAATTACCTCCATTAGAATCTGGGGCAACACGAGAGCGGATCTTTAGTTACCATCTCCCGAATTATTAAACTTTAAAAGGTATTTTACCTATCACATCTATAAACAGTCAACTTATTAATCATAACCTTGTATCATATCATTCTGAACAGTCGTTACCTCCTTGCATCTGTAAAAAACGTAGCCTTACGATTCAGCACTACACATTGGTTTATTTATTTATTAGCTAACTAAATGGAAACACAAGATTAACCTACACACTTAATACGTTAACAGGTCCCTAGCGGACTGATAACAATATAGCTGCTTGTTACAAAAGACAGGGGGCGAGACACTTAACGTTGGTACATTATAGAAACTATTCTCACTTACAGCACTCCTTTACTTTACACACAAACCGCCGCCCGCTTGGAGTAAGAAATCATGAATGTATTTACGTGAAAATGCCTTGGTTCGCTGTGTATCTCTGAACCGTGCCACCTCTCTGAACCGGGCCTTTTCACAGCATGCTTCATGCTTGTAAGGCTCTTGATTGTCCAAAAGGGGTCCCCACCAGTCTTCTACTGTTTTCCTCTGCAGTCGTCCGGTACCGGTGATTCGTCGTGTAGTCCTGAACAGAACTAGTTTATTCTACTTCCATTCGCTCCTGAAGCTTATTTTGAAGGTAGGCAAGCCAGCCGTGCCGATGGTTCCCAGTGGGCTGATGAGAGTAGCGGAAATACGATGGTTTGAAAAGAGTAGTAGAATGGTCCCCGTGGGTGAGGGGGTCTGGTTGAAGTTACTTATTGCAAAGCTGATCTGATCTATTTGGATCCTCACTGGACAGTCATGACATCGTGAATTTCCTTTTCTTGGCTTCAGACCAATTCCTATTCTCACTTTAGCTATCTGCCTGTGACTGTAAACGGAAGACTGACACAACAAACCTGTTGTCACTACAAAATCGGTCTGTGCTATCTGGAAACCCTTGACGTATATCCAATATAACTTTACCTTTGTGCAGAACTACTGGCTCTCTAAAGTCGGGTAAACAATAGTTTCCTGTTGATGTTTTGTCTAATTTCGAGCAGCTTATTCAACATTCGGACTTGTAAGGAACATATACACGATTTTGCAGACATTCGTTTCAGGCTGTATAAACAAATTCATTATATATTGCAGCCTGATTAATCAGACTACCGTAATTTCCGGACTATAAGCCGCTACTTTTTTCCCACGCTTTGAACCTCGCGGTTTATACAATGACGCGGCTAATTTATGGATTTTTTTTCCGCTTTCACAAGATTCATGCCGCCAAAAAACTGAGCACAGTCACATAATGTGACGTAAATCGAGCGCGCTCAAACTTCCCATCATTCTGATTACGGTAGTAATTTTGTCACCCTCATCATGGCAAAGACACGGAGAAATGCATATGATGCAGCTTTCAAGTTGAAGGCGATCGATCTGGCTGTTGGAAAAGGAAAGAGAGTTGCTGCACGGGAGCTTGGCCTTAATGAGTCGATGATAAGACGTTGGAAACAGCAGCGTGAGGAACTGACTCAGTGCAAAAAGACAAGAAAAGCTTTCAGAGGGAAGAAAAGCAGATGGCCCAAAGTATTTGCAGCCACTCGACATCAGTGTAAATCGTGCATTTAAGGTGGCGCTCCTTGTTCAGTGGGTGGATTGGATGACAAGTGGGGAGAAATCCTTCACTAAAACGGGCTGCATGCGAAGAGAAACTTATGGTCAAGTCTGCCAGTGGGTCCTGACAGCGTGGAGCATTGTCAAAAAATCCACTATCATCAACGGGTTTCGAAAGGCTGGTCTGCTGCGTGTTGAAGGGGCAGCATGAGCTCAGCGGGGTATTTGCCTTCTGATGAAAGTGACGAGAGCGACAATGAAAACGATCCAACATCGGATAAAGCAATTCTGAGGCTATTCAACTCCGACACCGAAGGAGATGACTTCAGTGGTTTCAGTGCACAGGAGGAGGAAGATAGTGACCAAGTTCATTTGTTTCAATGTACCGGTAGGCACCTGCGGCTTATAGACATGTGCGGCTTATTTATGTACAAAATACATATTTTTTTTAAATAATTCAGTGGGTGCGGTTTATATTCAGGTGCGCTTAATAGTCCAGCAATTACGGTAGCTAGCTGTGAGATGTTGCTGTTTTGCAGAGACGCCTGCTTGGACATGGACAACCGAGTCAAAGATTATAATAAATAATCTGTGACAGAGTCTTGTAACCATCTAGCTAGGTAGCTAAATGTTGCTGAATTTGCATGTGTCCGACAGAGGTTGTTTTATTGTAGCCAAGGCTAGTTAAAAATCTTGGTTGTGAGGTGTCCTGTTCTTTCGACCAATCGATTGGTCAAAATGTTTAACCTTATTCTCCATATATAGTTTGAATAAAATCAACTACAGATGCACTGAGTTTGTCTGATGCTTTAAGCACGCTGTTTGATTAAGTAATTACGACACAAAAATGACTAAAGAACCCGATGGTTACACTGTTTAAAATAAATGACAGCACGTGCCTGTGAGACTGGTGCAAGTTCTCTCCTCCCTACTGCAATGAAAAGGCACCACACCACAGCAAGTGTTTATTGCCGTGTTGAAGCAACATAATTTCAGCCATTTAGTTTCTTACTTATTTCTGACTAAAGTTCTCATACCGAAATCCCTATTTTGTTTAGGAAAACCTTCCCAGCCCTTGCTCTCTTTACATGAAACATGTGAGCATCGCATGCATGTGACCAATGGGGCCTGACCTATAGTCTATCATAATCACATCAATAAATTGGTTATAACAAACTCCGAAGACAGTAACACATGACAGCAAAATGGATACGGCGGATGTGGAAACTTGAAACTGGCAAATGTTTACTGGTTGCTCAAGAGGAAAAGGACAAGTCAGATCTGTAGAAGACATTTGCCTTAGTTGCGGAAACTACTGGAAACCAAGAAAAAGGAGAGTATTATGTGCCAAACAGTTGCTGTTAGATTACAGTATAATTTTTGGGGGGACTATTTGGAACAGTAAACAACACCAAATAAGTGTACCAGGGAGTCTGTTCTAACGGTGGAAAATATATAAAAATCCTTTATTACAGCAGACTAAAAACGGTTGCATGCATTTGTGAATTGCAGTTTATTTGTTTAGGCTAATTATTCAAAGTTACCTTTTAGTTAAAAAAACAAACACTTGATTGCATTTCAAAGCATGAATGTGTCGTATGCTGTGTGATGGCATGAACAAATGATTTATTGATATAGTAGCCTATATATATTGAAATATAGGCTTAAGACTAAACCGGTTGCGCTCTTAGTGGTTATACAAGGCTACAATACAAAGCCTACTGATGATAACATTACTTATTATAATCACGATCATAATTGTAATAATGAGCTCAAGAAAATGGAGGGTATAGGAGCGAGAGCTGTGGTACAATGTTTTTGGTATTTTATTAGAATCGCTGTTGCAAAAGCAGCAGCTACTTTTCCTCTGGTCCACATGTGACAAACAGGTGCTGTTAGATTACAGTATTTTTCTGCCTGTTTGGATCAGTGTAAACAACACTAAGTAATACCAGTCTGTTCGAATGAGAAATTGTGAAGCCTTTATCACAGCATAGCAAAGATTAAAAACAGACTAAAATGGCTTTATCCAACGTTTTGCCGTTGCATGAGGCTCGGCGCACATGGAATCAGTAGGTTATTCAACAGGCACTCAAAGCAAGATCTGTCTTATTTCTGTAGATACAGTACCAGTCAAAAGTTTGGACACCTACTCATTCGTGTTTTTCATTTTTACTACTTTCAACATTGTAGAATAATAGTGAAGACATCAAAACTATGAAATAACACACATGGAATCAGGTAGTAACCAAAAAATTGCTAAACAAATAAAATATTTTATATTTGAGATTCTTCACCCTTTGCCTTGATGACAGCTTTGCACACTCTTGGCATTCTATCAACCAGCTTCATGAGGTAGTCACTTGGAATCCATTTCAATTAACAGGTGTGCCTTGTTAATTTGTGGAATTTCTTTCCTTAATGTGTTTGAGCCAATCAGTAGTGTTGTGACAAGGTAGGGTTGGTATACAGAAGAAAGCCCTATTTGGTAAAATACCAAGTCCATGTTATGTCAAGAGCAGCTCAAATAAGCAAAGAGAAATGACAGTCCATCATTACTTGAAGGTCAGTCAATCCGGAAAATGTCAAGAACTTGGAACGTTTCTTCAAGTGCAGTCGCAAAAACCATCAAAAGCTATGATGAAACTGGCTGTCATGAGGACTGCCACAGGAAAGGAAGACCCAGAGTTACCTCTGCTGCAGAGGATAAGTTCATTTAGAGTTACCAGCCTCAGAAATTGCAGCCCAAATAAGTGCTTCAGAGTTCAAGTAGCACACATCTCAACATCAACTGTTCACAGTAGACTGCGTGAATCAGGCCACCGTGGTTGAATTGCTGCAAAAAAGGACACCAATAAGAAGAAGAAGAGACTTGCTTGGGCCAAGAAACACGAGCAATGGGTATTATACTGGTGGAAATCTGTCCTTTTGGTCCAATTCCAAATTTGAGATTTTGGGGTCTAACCGCCATGTCTTTGTGAGATGCAGAGTAGGTGAATGGATGATCTCTGCATGTGTGGTTCCCACTGTGAAGCATGGAGGTATGGGGGTGCTTTGCTGGTTACACTGTCAGTGATTTTATTTAGAATTCACGGCACACTTAACCAGCATGGCTACCACAGCATTCTGCAGCGATACGCCATCCCATCTGGTTTGCGCTCATTCCCACTATCATTTGTTTTTCAACAGGACAATAACCCAAGACACACCTCCAGGCTGTGTAAGGGTTATTTGACCAAGGAGAGTGATGTAGTGCTGCATCAGATGACCTGGCCTCCACAATCACCTGACTACAACCCAATTGAGATGGTTTGGGATGAGTTGGACCACAGAGTGAAGGAAAAGCAGCCAACAAGTGCTCGGCATATTTGGGAACTCCTTCAAGACTGTTGGAAAAGCATTCCAGGTGAAGCTGGTTGAGGGAATGCGAAGAGTGTGCAAAGCTGTCATCAAGGCAAAGAGTGGCTGCTTTGAAGAATCTATAAAATATTTTGATTTGTTTAATACTTTTTTAGTTACGACATGATTCCATATGTGTTTCATTGTTTTGATGTCTTCAATATTCTACAATGTAGAACATAGTAAAAATAAATAAATACCCTTGAATCAGTAGGTGTCTACTTTTGACTGGTACTGTATATGGATGATTTTATAAAGCCAGGCACATTAATAATAGTTTTGCTATTGATTATAGACCTAATTAAGGTGGTTTCCTCGTCTCTGCTGCTGTTGCACTACCCCATTGTTCTCAATCCCAATATGCTGGTTAACTTTGCTATTATGCACATAACAACATAGGGAAAGGCGCCAATTCTAAAGTGACCATATCCAATGTGAGAGCTTATTTGCTATAAAATAATATCTGATTGATTAGTGTTGTACCGTTATTTTTACATAATTTATATATACAATTTCTGTATCACATGTCTTAGTGATGGACTGTGCCATCCCCGTGGCCTCCGCAATAGATTAATCCACTGAGACGGGTGCGAAATATTGCGACTGCTCGACTAAAGAAATGCTGTTGGTCAACCGCGATATCGACCAGTCGACTAAATGGAGTCGGCCCTACTCTGCTAACTGAATGTGCTAACATTGGCTAATAAAGTTGCTGTACTTAAGTTAAACTGACACACTCCACTCTAATTCCCCCACAGGACCTATGACCACTCCATAGTTCACCCTGGACCAAACCTAAACATGATTGTGGGGGCCAATGGAACTGGCAAGTCCAGTATTGTCTGTGCCATATGTCTGGGTCTGGCAGGAAAGACTGCCATCCTGGGCAGAGGGGACAAGGTAGTTGGCTATTTATTATTAACTGTCCTAGCTAGCTACACTTAGGATATGTTGTCAAACTTTCCTTTGAATGATTTTTCATTATTGCATATATGACACTATTGACTTGTATTTTATTTTAACTTGGATATATTCTGACTAGGTTGGGCTGTATGTGAAGCGTGGGTGCAACAAAGGATCGGTTGAGATTGTACTGTAAGTTTGTTTTAGATTATTCAGAAATGCCAACATGGATTCCCTCTGTCTTTGTATAATAACATTGAGGGAACCCTACCTGTGTTTTCAGGCACAAGGCCAAGGGGAACCTGGTGATCAATAGAGAGATCCATGTGGAGAATAACCAGTCGACGTGGTTGCTTAATGGGAAACACTCCAGCCAGAAGACTGTGGAGGAGGAGGTGAAGGCTCTACAGATCCAAGTGAGCAACCTCTGCCAGTTTCTGCCACAGGTGAGTGTAAACTTGGAGGTTGTCTTTCTTGCTCATTTACTTGTTTTTTTTTTCTTACTCGATCCACTCATGTCAAACTTCAAATTCTCTGACCACCGTTTGTGCCCTGTGACTTTGCAGGAGAAGGTGGGTGAGTTTGCCAAGATGACCAAGATTGAGCTGCTAGAGGCCACAGAGAAGTCAGTGGGACCTCCAGAGATGTATGAGTTCCACTGCGAGCTCAAAACCTTCCGCACCAAAGAGAGGGAACTGGAGGTGAGAACAGTTTTAGTTCTAGCTCTGGATAAATGAAGATTAGTTGATTTTTCTTTTATAAAGAAGCTTTTGCTGCAGTGTGAATGGCTCAGGGAGAGTAAGTTCTACGGTAAGCTGTTTTGTTTGGTAGAATGTGTGCAAGGAGAAGGCCAGCGCCCTGGAGAAGTTCAAGCAGAGGAACGAACGGAACAAGCACGACGTGGAGCGCTACTACGAGAAGAAGAGACACCTGGACAACATAAAGATGCTGGAGAAGAAGAAACCCTGGGTGGTGAGTGGTCATAGAGAGATGTGACACCTGGGTCATATTTATTAGTTCACACCAACGTAAACAGTTTATTCACTCTACAACAGGGATATCAAACCCATTCCATGTAGGGCCTAGTGTCTGCAGGTTTTTAGTTTTTTGCTTTCAATTAAACCCTAGACAAACAGGTTAGGGGAGTTCCTTACTAATTAGTGACCTTAGTTCATCGATCAAGTACAAGGGAGGAGCGAAAACCTGCAGACACTCGGCCCTCCGTGGAATAAGTTTAACGCCTGTGCTTTACAATGTGGGGGAAACGGTTTATTGCAAAACATTTTGCTACAGTGTGCACTTACGAATACAACCCTATAGTCATTTATAGCTTGTTAAAAGAGCCTGGACATGGATAGATACTCCTCCATTTAAAAACAAAATGAATATGTAAGTATGTTATGTCAGCATTCATGTTAACAATCTTTGACAACCCTCTGTTCTTTCCAGGAGTATGAGACTGCCCGTAAGGAGCTGGAGGGGGTGAAGAAATCCAGGGAGGACGCCAAGAAGCAGCTGAAAACCGTGAGGGAGTCCCAGGCCCCCATGCTGAAGAAAATCCAGCACATCGACAGTCAGCTGAGGCCCATCGAGAACCAGATGAAGGACAAGGTCAGAGACTGGCTCCCTGGGCTTTGTAGCTGGGCTGGATGGAGGGAGAGGGAGGTCCATTTAGCTCCAGGCTCGCAGCTTATGCCTTTTGAGACTGGGCCTTGGGGAAAGCATGTGTTGTATTTACTTGGTGGGTGATACTGCAAAGACATTTGGGAACCACTGTGTTGTCTAGCCCATAGACAACACAGTGGGGTGGCAGGTAGCCTAGTGGTTAGTGTTGGGCCAGTAACCTAAAGGTTGCTGGATCGAGTCCCTGAGCTGACAAGGTAAAAATGTCTTGCCCCTGAACAAAGCAGTTAGCCTACCAGGGAACAGTGGGTTGTCATTGTAAAAAAATAATGTTCTTAACTGTCTTGCCTAGTTACATTTAGACTGGTGCTGGTGATGCATCCTTGTTGTGTTCCAGACGGTCAGCATCAGGGAGGCCTCTCAGAAGTGTAAACAGAAACAGGACCAGCTGGACCGGAAGCACAGAGAGGTCTGGCACTTCTTCTTCTTCTTTTTTCTTAAACACATTTTTATCTATTTCTGCCTTATTGATACCAATGGAAATAGAATGACGTTTTAAATAAGTTTGATCCTCCCCTATCCCTCTAGATTGAGGATATCAAGCAGGCCTTCAGCCTGAAGCAGACAGAGGCGGCGGACCGGCAGAAGCGAATCAGCAACACCCGGCGCATGATTGATGACTTGAGGGCGGAGCTGGCTAACGTAGGCGACCAATCAGACGTGACGCCGCGGATCAATGCAGTGAATGCGGAGCTGAGGCGCATCCAGGAAGAGAAAGCAAAGATGGAGGGAGAAAAGGCCGACATGCGTAGGGAGAAGGACAACTTGAACGGAGAGTGTAGACGTAAGACACACACACAGGGTCTGGGGAGTTCTGGGTCTCAAACTGTCTTGGCACAGAGGCTCACTGCACCATTTTAACCATGGTGGAGCGTTACACGTACCATTTGACTTGGTGTAACTCTTGTTTCCTGTAGTGTTGAAGAACAGGCTGAGGAGTCTGGATGACATGATGAAAATCAAGGAGGAGAAGCTGAGAGGGCGCTCCAAGGATACCTACGCTGCCGTCCAGTGGCTGAGGCAGAACAAACACATCTTCAGTGGCAATGTCTATGAACCTATGATGCTAGTGGTGAGGGCACGCTACAGGGATTGTTAAGGCTATATGGGCCTAATTCTCTCCATATACTTTGAAGTGTCATTGTCAAGCGCCCCTCCTACTTTTCATTGTTTGCTGTTTCGTGGAGACCTATCTGAACTTTGAAGTTTTCTTTGATATGTTATCAACTAACGCTTCATTCTACACCCCAATATCCTAAAATGGCCACAGTAGAGTACCACAGTATGAGTCATAATACCCATTAAACCTAGCAGTCCAAGGAAATGGTTCCAATTGTTTTTCCACAATAAAATCTTTCCCATAGGGTATTTTAGAAACACTTAAAATAAGGCCTGTGTTTCATGCAGGCTTAGCCTGGTGTGGTGTTTTGAAAACTGGAAATCTCTCTAGGACAAGGGGACTTGTCCTAATCAATATATTCACCAATATTTACACCCCCCGAAAATGAAATGCTAATGTGTCCATCATAAAGATCTACAAATGCCATGATGAGCTGGACAAGCCTGCCGAATCGAGGCAACTATAAGAATCTCTAGATGAAGTGTTTGTTGGCTAAATGTAGTAATTAATACATTGGCTACATTTCTTTTAAAATTCCCTAGGTGAAAAATGATTGGAACCATTCCCCATTTGACTGCATTTCTTTAAGGGTATTATGACACCTCCAATGTGGGGCTCAATTCCTGTTGCTCTTTTTAATTTTAAATTTAATGAAAAGACAACTTGGTTTGAAGAACAGCATGTATGGCTGATATGTAAACATAATTTGAAAGCCCATATGTAGCCTTTGAAAGAAATGTTCTGCTCTTTTCAGATTAGTGTCCGCAACCCTAACCATGCTAAATACGTGGAGAACCACATTCCATTCAATGACCTGCGAGCCTTTGTCTTCCAGAAGAGGGAAGACATGGAGAAGTTTATGATGGAGGTGAGGTGGACCTGTTGGTAAAGAATAGAAAAAGTAATACTCAGTCATTGCACTAATCTATGATATAGGACTCTTGAGTTTTTAATGTGACCCACCTAACCCGGCCATAGTTATAGGCTCTAATTAAAGTAATAAGTGCGTCAGTAAGAGTTCTGATGATGGATTTGTCCTCAGGTGCGTGACAGCCAGAACCTGAGGGTGAATTCAGTCTTCGCTCCTGAGGAATCCTGCGCCACCCGCGCTCCCTCCCGACCCATCGAGTCTCTGAAGTGAATAGTCTTCTCGTACTGTCCCAAGATGGAATGTAAAGGTATCAACCCTATACCTAACCCTTTTTGTCTTTTCTTGTCTGTAGGCGTTTTGGGTTCTTTGCGTACCTGCGGGAGCTCTTTGATGCTCCAGAAGAGGTTATGAGCTACCTCTGCAACCAGTACAAGGTGCACGATGTTCCTGTGGGAACGGACCAAACCAAAGCCATGATCAAGACGGTACGTTCCATACCCTAGAGTGCCTGAGAGGATTGAGAGTCCTAAATGTCAATGAATTACTTCATTTTCATAGCTTATTTAATTTCTGAACAGATTGGAATCGAAAGTAAGCTGATCCAAACTCTAATCCTTCGACCATATGTCTCAGGTGATTGAGGAGCCCTACCTGAAGGTGCTTTACACAGCTGAGGAGAAGTACTCCCTGAAGAAGTCCTTTTACTCAGGCAAGACCAGTACCAGTAACTCTGCCGTGCGGCCCTCCCAGTACCTCACCTTGGCAGTGGACGCCGAGGAGAAATGCCAGCTGGAGGAGCAGATCAGGGTGAGGCCAGAGACATCTGTCAAGCACCTCCCCCACTTGGATTTTTAAAAAATCCAATAAGTGATGAATTTGAAACGACACCTTTACACTAGCAATAAACTACACTTGGCCTTTTACACCAAAGAGGAACTTTTCAAGAGTTTGACTTAACACCTTAGAGATATCAGACACTCATAGATGCATAATGATGTAAGTTGACATGCATAACCTGCAGTGATGTTGTAGTAATAACCAGATGTTTAGCAAAGCACTGATATAGCACTACAGCTTGGAAATTAAGTGTAACTTTTGGCTATGCATAGACTGCTGAAAAGAGCATGCAGGCCATTGATGTCCAGATGAGCGCCATGCAGGAACGTACTGCCAAGCTGGATCACTGTGACAATGAGCTACGGGCCCAGAAAAAGGGGCTCTCGGAGATGAAGGGTAAAAAGAGACAGTTGGAACAGAAGATCAGTACCAAGCAGGACAGGTGGGTGGCACACACAGGCCGTGTCCGAATACCCATACTTGTGTCCTAAATAGTAGGTTGTTTGGGTATGGGGGGGGGTGTAACATTTAATTAACTTCTTAGGGATGAGATGGATGAAATCCCATTAACGGGATCGTGAAAGTGCAAGGCGCCAAATTCAAAATCTCATAATTCAAATTCTTCAAACATACAAGTGTTATACACCATTTTAAAGGTAGCCTTGTTGTTAATCCCACCACAGTGTCCAATTTCAAAAAGGCTTTACGACGAAAGCATACCATGCGATTATGTTAGGTCAGAGGCTCGTCACAGAAAAACACAGCCATTTTTCCAACCAAAGAGAGGAGTCACAAAAAGCAGAAATAGAGAAAATTAATCACTAACCTTTGATTTTCATCAGATGACACTCATAGGACTTCATGTTACACAATATATGTATGTTTTGTTCGATAAAGTTCATATTTATATCCAAAAATCTGTTTACATTGGCATGTTATGTTCAGTAATGTTTTGCTTCCAAAACATCCGGTGATTTTGCAGAGAGCCACATCAATTTAAAGAAATACTCATCATAAATGTTGATGAAAAGACAAGTGTTATACATGGAATTAAAGATATACTTCTCCTTAATGCAACCGCTGTGTCAGATTTCAAAAAAGCTTTACGGAAAAAGCACACTATGCAATAATCTGAACAGCGCTCAGGCACCAAAACAAGCCATACAGATACCCGCCATGTTGTGGAGTCAACAGAAGTCAGAAATAGCATTATAAATATTCACTTTGGTCTTCATCAGAATGCACTCCCAGGAATCCCAAGTTCCACATGAAATGTTTGTTTTGTTCGATAAAGTCCATTTGTGTCCAAATACCTCCTTTTTGTTTGCGCATTTAGTTCACAAATCCAAATTCATGAGGCGCAGAAACGCTTAGTCCAGACGAAAAGTTTAAAAAAGTTATATTACAGTTCGTAGAAACATGTGAAACGATGTGTAGAATCAATCTTTAGGATGTATTTAACGAATCTTCAATAATGTTTCAACCGGACAATTCCTTTGTCTTTAGCTGCGTTCCTTTTCATTTCTAACTCGTTTTTTTTTAGCTCATGGCATTCTGCCAGACCCCTTAGTCAAACAGCTCTTATTTGCTCCCTCTTCACAGTAGAAGCCTGAAACAAGTTTCTAAAGACTGTTGACATATAGTGGAAGCCTTAGTGTACATTTTGTCCGATTGCACTTCCTATCTTGGATAGGAAAAGACCTAACCTACAAACCTCAGATTTCCCACTTCCTGGTTGGATTCTTTCTCAGGTTTTTGCCTGCCATATGAGTTCTGTTATACTCAGACATCATTCAAACAGTTTCATAAACTTCAGAGTGTTTTCTATCCAAATCTATTAATAATATGCATATCTTAGCTTCTGGGCCTGAGTAGCAGGCAGTTTACTCTGGGCACCTTCATCCAAGCTACTAACATTTAATATACTGAACAAAAATATAAATTCAAACTGTCCAAATTTCAATGATTTGAGTTGCAGTTCATATAAGGAAATCAGTCAATTTAAATAAATGAGGCCCTAATGTATGGATTTCACATGACTGGCAGGTGCACAGCCATGGCTAGGCCTGGGAGAGCGTAGGCCCACTTGGGAGCCAGGCCCAGCCAATCATAATGATTGTTTCAGAATGATGTTTTATTAGACAGATACTCCCAGTTTCATCAGCTGTTGGGTGGCTTGTCTTAGCCAATCCCGCAGGTGAAGAAGCTGGATGTGGAAGTCCTGGGCTGGCGTGGTTACATGTGGTCTGCTGTTGTTTTCTCCTCTCACCCACCATTTCCTCTTGTGTGCGTGTGTAGTCTTCGGCAGATGGAGCAGGGGGGCATTGACCTACAGAAGGCTGAGGAGGAGACCAAGGCCCAGATCTCAGCAGTCAACTCCCAGAAGGTGGCCATTGTGGCTGAGTTCATGGCCCACATGAAGGTACAGTCACAGGTTAATGCTGAAGGCTCCAGATACACAGAACCTGGGTGGTGTATACTGACTGCCTTAAGTCTCTCTCTCTTTATCATTCTCTCTTTTCCCTCCGTCTCTAGCTGAGGGCTAAGTTGAGTATGGAGAAGGTGTACATGGCTCTTGAGACCGTGGGCATGACAGCAGAGAAGACCAAGCTGGAGACTGACTGCAGGGAGGGCTCGGCCGAGCTCAGGGTCCTAGAGGTCAGGTCACGCACTCATACAATTTCACACATTAAGTTGTCATCTGTACTCACTGTGTGTGTGTTTCCTCTTCTCCCCTCAGCAAGCGTGTGCCATGCTGGAGCAACGCAAGGCCCGTCTGTTGGAGATGTGTAAGGGCCTAATGAGGAGGGCCAGGGAGATCTGTAACATGGACCCTGGGGAGAGTGCTGTACCCCCAGACCTACACACGGTCAGTATAGTACTGCACAACTCCACACTGAGTCCTCCATTCATTCTACCAGTTTTAATGCATTCATTAATTTGTGAATTTCTTCATTTGTTTTCTGTAGGCCTTCAGCCAGCTGCCCGACACTATGGATGAGATAGACGCCATGTTGAATGAGGAGAGGTCCAGGGCAGAGTGCTTCACTGGCCTCAGTGAGAATGTAAGTCAGAAGGCTCCTCAAAGCGTGTGCACGTATTGATTCTGCCTCACCATGTAACAAACCCCCCCCCCCCCCCTTCCCCAGGTGGTGGATGAGTACAACAGGAGAGAGCAGGAGATCAAGAACCTGGAGAAAGAACTAGATGAGAAGAGCAATGCCCTGAAAACCTACAGACAAAACATATCAGAGGTACTCTAATGACAGATTAGTGAATCAGTCTGTGCCAATTCTATCATTTCAATGCTTTAAAAAAAATGTCCTTCTGAAAATGCCTAGCAAATCAGTGTTGGATAGTGCATGTTTGAATTCATTATGCCAATTCTGTTGCTAAATGGAACCAAGTGGGGAAGGACTTACCAGAATTTATCCAAAAGAAACTCTTGTTTTTAAAACTTTCCGTTTTGCAATTTTTTGGACTAATGATTACACCCTAGGTTTGATGTCATCTACAGAGATGTTTCCCTCCTGAAGACTTCTCTGTGTGTTGACAGGCAAAGGAGCGCTGGCTGAATCCTCTGAAGCAACTGGTAGAGCAGATCAATGACAAGTTCAGTGATTTCTTCCGCTCCATGCAGTGTGCCGGGGAGGTGGACCTGCATTCAGAGAACGAGGTAAGGCACGCCAAACACCTGCTGTATACTCTGTCTGGACTAAGGGGGAGGTGCCCGAGTGTCGTCTTAGATGTTTGTGGGAGCTCTAGTAGCAGTCACATAGGGTTGTCACCATACCAGTGTTAACTCGAAATGACACAACAACAAGGTTCCAGTTTAACAATGTTTACTAAAACGTATTAGCACACTACATGGTTGCGATTGCACTCAGGCCAGGTTCATCAACAACGAGAACCCTACGCAGGCGCACTAATTACAGAGTGATAGCCCCGTAATAACAGAAATATAGGGATACTTAAAACATCAACTTAACAATCTTCCACTTTTCTTTAAAGACAAAACATCAACAACATAATTAAATGTCCAAGTATTATTCAAGTCCCCCATTACAAATGGGTTGTGTGACAGTTTTTATTTGTATTACTCAAGCTGCCACTTTCCATTACTGAGTGCCTGTAGGAGCACAAGACTGCTGGATGTGCCCTTTTTAGTCAGTCAGCAAGCTGTTTCTTTTATGGTCGACCACAGAATCCACTGGATTCTCTGTTTGTGTAAATTCCTTGATGCGGCTAATCTCAAGACGAAGTCTTTTCTCTGTGACAGACTTGGTTGACTTCACAGCATCAACTAAGGAGTAGTTGTCAGTGACACAAACTACAGGTAGAATGTGCCATTTTTTTCTCACCAGTGGTGAGCTCTGAGAACAGAGTTGCAAGAAAGATCGCATTGTCAATTCCATCCGCAAGAGCAAGTGTTTCTCCAGCCAGTGTGCTTCGGACAACCCTTCTGATTCTTTTTGACTGCCAACGGATGGGTGAGAATCTTCCTCCTTCACCCATTAACACGATTAGATGTCCACCTTGTGTGCCTGCAGTGATGCTTCCCTAGGGCACCTTACAGATGAAGACAACTAGTTTCAGTGTTATCTTTTCCAACATGCTGAAACTTCAAATCAAATGTATTTATATAGCCCTTCGTACATCCGCTGATATCTCAAAGTGCTGTACAGAAACCCAGCCTAAAACCCCAAACAGCAAGCAATGCAGGTGTAGAAGCACGGTGGCTAGGAAAAACTCCCTAGAAAGGCCAAAACCTAGGAAGAAACCTAGAGAGGAACCAGGCTATGTGGGGTGGCCAGTCCTCTTCTGGCTGTGCCGGGTGGAGATTATAACAGAACATGGCCAAGATGTTCAAATGTTCATAAATGACCAGCATGGTCGAATAATAATAAGGCAGAACAGCTGAAACTGGAGCAGCAGCACGGCCAGGTAGTCCTGGGGCATGGTCCTAGGGCTCGGGTCCTCCGAGAGAGAGAAAGAAGGAGAGAATTAGAGAACGCACACTTCGATTCACACAGGACACCGAATAGGACAGGAGAAGTACTCCAGATATAACAAACTGACCCTAGCCCCCCGACACAAACTACTGCAGCATAAATACTGGAGGCTGAGACAGGAGGGGTCAGGAGACACTGTGGCCCCATCTGAGGACACCCCCGGACAGGGCCAAACAGGAAGGATATAACCCCACCCACTTTGCCAAAGCACAGCCCCCACACCACTAGAGGGATATCTTCAACCACCAACTTACCATCCTGAGACAAGGCTGAGTATAGCCCACAAAGATCTCCGCCATAGCACAACCCAAGGGGGGGCGCCAACCCAGACAGGATGACCACATCAGTGAATCAACCCACTCAGGTGACGCACCCCCTCCAGGGACATCATGAGAGAGCCCCAGCAAGCCAGTGACTCAGCCCCTATAATAGGGTTAGAGGCAGAGAATCACAGTGGAAAGAGGGGAACCGGCCAGGCAGAGACGGCAAGGGCGGTTCGTTGCTCCAGAGCCTTTCCGTTCACCTTCCCACTCCTGGGCCAGACAACACTCAATCATATGACCCACTGAAGAGATGTCTTCAGTAAAGACTTAAAGGTTGAGACCGAGTTTGCGTCTGACATGGGTAGGCAGACCGTTCCATAAAAATGGAGCTCTATAGGAGAAAACCCTGCCTCCAGCTATTTGCTAAGAAATTCTAGGGACAATTAGGAGGCCTGCGTCTTGTGACCGTAGCGTACGTGTAGGTATGTACGGCAGGACCAAATCAGAGAGGTAGGAGCAAGCCCATGTAATGCTTTGTAGGTTAGCAGTAAAACCTTGAAATCAGCCCTTGCTTTGACAGGAAGCCAGTGTAGAGGCTAGCACTGGAGTAATATGATCAAATTTTTGGGTTCTAGTCAGGATTCTAGCAGCCGTATTTAGCACTAACTGAAGTTTATTTAGTGCTTTATCCAGGTAGCCGGAAAGTAGAGCATTGCAGGTAGTCTAACCTAGAAGTGACAAAAGCATGGATAAATTTTTCTGTGTCATTTTTGGACAAAGTTTCTGATTTTTGCAATGTTACGTAGATGGAAAAAAGCTGTCCTTGAAATGGTCTTGATATGTTCTTCAAAAGAGAGATCAGGGTCCAGAGTAACGCCGAGGTCCTTCACAGTTTTATTTGAGACGACTGTACAACCATTAAGATTAATTGTCAGATTCAACAGAAGATCTCTTTGTTTCTTGGGACCTAGAACAAGCATCTCTGTTTTGTCCGAGTTTAAAAGTAGAACGTTTGCAGCCATCCACTTCCTCTTTCCGACAGATAAGATCTAAACCAGGCCAGAACTTGTCCATGTAGACCAATTTGGGTTTCCAATCTCCAAAAGAACGTGGTGATCGATGGTATCAAAAGCAGCACTAAGGTCTAGGAGCACGAGGACCGATGCAGAGCCTCGGTCCGATGCCATTAAAATGTAATTTACCACCTTCACAAGTGCAGTCTCAGTGCTATGATGGGGTATAAAACCAGACTGAAGCATTTCGTATACATTGTTTGTCTTCAGGAAGGCAGTGAGTTTCTGCGCAACCACCTTTTCTAAAAAAAAATTAAAAAATGAGAGGAATGGAAGATTCGATATAGGCCGATAGTTTTTTATATTTTCTGGGTCAAGGTTTGGCTTTTTCAAGAGGCTTTATTACTGCCACTTTTAGTGAGTTTGGTACACATCCGGTGGATAGAGAGCTGTTTATTATGTTCAACATAGGAGGGCCAAGCACAGGAAGCAGCTCTTTCAGTAGTTTAGTTGGAATAGGGTCCAGTATGCAGCTTGAAGGTTTAGAGGCCATGATTATTTTCATCGTTGTGTCAAGAGATATAGTACTAAAACACTTGAGCGTCTCTCTTGATCCTAGGTCCTGGGAGAGTTGTGCAGACTCAGGACAACTGAGCTTTGAAGGAATATGCAGATTTAAAGAGGACTCCGTAATTTCCTTTCTAATAATCATAATCTTTTCCTCAAAGAAGTTCATGAATTTATCACTGCTGAAGTGAAAGTAATCCTCTCTTGGGGAATGCTGCTTTTTAGTTAGCTTTGCGACAGTATCAAAAAGGAATTTCGGATTGTTCTTATTTTCCTCAATTAAGTTAGAAAAATAGGATGCTCGAGCAGCAGTAAGGGCTCTTCGGTACTGCATGGTACTGTCTTTCCAAGCTAGTCGGAAGACTTCCAGTTTGGTGTGGCGCCATTTCCGTTCCAATTTTCTGGCAGCTTGCTTCAGAGCTCGGGTATTTTCTGTGTACCAGGGAGCTAGTTTCTTATGACAAATGTTTTTAGGGGTGCAACTGCATCTAGGGTATTGCGCAAGGTTAAATTGAGTTCCTCAGTTAGGTGGTTAACTGATTTTTGTCCTCTGGCGTCCTTGGGTAGACAGAGGGAATCTGGAAGGCCATCAAGGAATCTTTGTGTTGTCTGTGAATTTATAGCACGACTTTTGATGTTCCTTGGTTGGGGTCTGAGCAGATTATTTGTTGCATTTGCAAACGTAATAAAATGGTGGTCCGATAGTCCAGGATTATGAGGAAAAACATTAAGATCCACAACATTTATTCCATGGGACAAAACTAGGTCCAGCGTATGACTGTGACAGTGAGTGGGTCCAGAGACATGTTGGACAAAACCCACTGAGTCGATGATGGCTCCGAAAGCCTTTTGGAGTGGGTCTGTGGACTTTTCCATGTGAATATTAAAGTCACCAAAGATTAGAATATTATCTGCTATGACTACAAGGTCCGATAGGAATTCAGGGAACTCAGTGAGGAACGCTGTATATGGCCCAGGAGGCCTGTAAACAGTAGCTATAAAAAGTGATTGAGTAGGCTGCGTAGATTTCATGACTAGAAGCTCAAAAGACGAAAACGTCATTATTTTTTATTTTTTTGTAAATTGAAATTTGCTATCGTAAATGTTAGCAACACCTCCGCCTTTGCGGGATGCACGGGGATATGGTCACTAGTGTAGCCAGGAGGTGAGGCCTCATTTAACACAGTAAATTCATTAGGCTTAAGCCATGTTTCTGTCAGGCCAATCACATCAAGATTATGATCAGTGATTAGCTCATTGACTATAATTGCCTTTGAAGTAAGGGATCTAACATTAAATAGCCCTATTTTGAGATGTGAGGTATCATGATCACTTTCAATAATGACAGGAATGGAGGTGGTCTTTATCCTAGTGAGATTGCTAAGGCGAACACCGCCATGTTTAGTTTTGCCCAACCTAGGTCGACACGGACACTGTCTCAATGGTGATAGCTGAGCTGACTACACTGACTGCTAGTGGCAGACTCCACTATGCTGGCAGGCTGGCTAACAGCCTGCTGCCTGGCCTGCACCCTATTTCATTATGGAGCTAGAGGAGTTAGAGCCCTGTCTATGTTAGTAGATAAGATGAGAGCACCCCTCCAGCTAGGATGGAGTCTGTCACTCCTCAGCAGGTCAGGCTTGGTCCTGTTTGTGGGTGAGTCCCAGAAAGAGGGCCAATTATCTACAAATTCTATCTTTTGGGAGGGGCAGAAAACAGTTTTCAACCAGCGATTGAGTTGTGAGACTCTGCTGTAGAGCTCATCACTCCCCCTAACTGGGAGGGGGCTAGAGACAATTACTCGATGCCGACACATGAGTTTGAAGTGAAACTTGAGTTACTTGTTGTGATTACAGTTTATGAACAACTTTGTTTGCTTCATGAATGATTTGTACAGTGGTGTGTTGTTGGATGCCAAGTTGCAGCCATCAAACATTACATCAGGTCTACTCTGTCTAGTAACCCATAGAATTTGACCTATCTTTGACCTCAATTGATCAGCTTCAATTCCACAGAGAGGGGAATTCCTTTGTACGGCTCTTGAAGAATCCATGTGGCTAGGTTGAAAATTCTTGATTTAGCTCTCCTGTTATATCAGTATTGTTCCATCAACTGTAATAAACTCTATGCCAACATAACAATTATCATGCTCCTCACGGCCGACCTGGAAAACAGCTTTGAGGTGTGGAATCACAGTTGTAGCAAAGGTCTTTGAGCCACCCCATATGAAGTCATCAACATGACAGGCAAGTACTGCAGTCACATTGCAGTCTTGATCAAGCCAATACAAGACTGCAGGATCCACTTGTGACATGTTTCCACCTGTACTCAGCATTGTTGCCTTGACTTTGTTGTACCGGTAGAGTGATGCATCTGCGAGACCATGCATACACTTTTCTAATTTCCACAATGTTCCTTTGCTCTTAGCTTCAGACGGCGGCCGGATGTGAATGTCCCCTGACAGCTGTTCCCTGCAAAAATGCAGATTTGATATCTATGGAATGACGGTTCCATTTTTTTTCTGGCAGATCACTGTCATCATCATGACTCTGAGGCAAATGTCTAAGTCTTCTGGGAGTTGTTTAGCCGCCAGCTCCTCAAAACCTCTAGCCACTAGCCATGCTTTTGGCACTATTCCAGTTAAGGACTCTTTTAAGGGTACACACCCACCTTGGTGAGACACATTTTTGGCCAATGTCTTTGACACATTTTTGTTCCTCCACTTACTGAGCTCATCAAGCTTAGCTGAGTCAAATGACACATCCTTTGTTTCAAGTACATCATTTTCAATGTCATTCTGTTTTTTGTGTTTTTTTTTCATCCATTGGTTCAATTCTGAGATGATCTACAAGTGACAGGTCAGCTGACCCTGTTGTACCAGAAAGTGTAGCTGGTTCAGAGTACTGCAAGTTGTACCAGTTCTGCTGTTTTCCTTTGGCTTATCCTGCTCGTCCAATGACGGTTGCTGTATGCGGAGTACCACTTTCTCTGTCCATGGATTTAAGTTTGTCCAGTTTTCAGATTGGAACAACCATGTTGTCTTAACACATGTGGCTGTTGAATGTTTTCCTCATTTGAACGCGCAACAATATTACCTGTGGCATGGTTGAAGGTGTCTGCTCCATTTCCTGTGTCAGTTTGTGTCCATATCATTGGATGTGACATCTGGTAGGTTTGTGTCTGTTAATGTGTCCTTTTTGTCATTTTTCATTAGCAGGCTGATTCTCAGCAACAGACCCTCCATCTTGTTGATCGTTTACTTTCCTTGAGTGACGCACCCTGACAATGGTGTCTCACAAATATCACCACACCATCTTGGCCAATGACTACTCCCGGTCCTTTCCACTCTTGACAGTCAACTCGTTTGTTGTACACTCCATGTGCTCTGTGTCCGTCAGAATCTCATTTTTACATGGACTCTGTCTTTTGTCTAAAATGTTTACACAATAGTTGCCTGAGGTAGTAAGTTCAAGGGTCACTGGTTGTTTAAACATCACTGCCTTGTCATTTTTTATTCCTAGTACATCCACTGCCTTCTTGAGGGAAGCTTTACTTAATAGTAAGGGGATATCTGTAGGGACCACCTCTGTTTCAATGTGACACTTAGTCTGACCAATTTTGCTGGTATTTGACTCTCTTGGTAGAATGGACGATTCTCCCATCTCCAAATTTGAAAGCTCTGTAGCTTAGTGTGCCAATCATGTTTTGTACTACTTTCATGTTTAGTTCACTGACATGGCGATCAAGCCATTTTGCACCACACACTATGTGTGTGCACATGTAGTATCAATCACAACAGATCGTAAGGATTCAACTATAAAGATCTCCGTATCAGAAGCAGATTTGTTTGAAAACAGTGTGTTACACTGCTCTCTCTGTTTACATTTTCCTGTTAGTTTAAATTGTTCATTTTTTTAGGACAGTCTTTAACCCAATGGTAAGTGCTTTGACAAATAGCACATTTTGATCTCCTTCCATATTTGTCTAGTGGATTTGTGCCTGGAAATGGCGCCCTCTTCTGGTTGTCTTGAGTATGTGACTTGTTGGTGTCTTTACTCTGCTGCTCAGTGTAATATTCTGTGTCACTCACTTGCATTCCATCTGTTATTGGTGTGACAGACGTCTTTTCACCAAAAATTATTTTTAGTGCCGACTTCATTGACTCAAGTCAGCACAGTACAAGCAGTCAAAGCCAACTGTTTCTCCCTACCATCCAGTCAGGCAGTATCTAGCAACTTGAAAGCGAACACTGCATCCGGGAGAACCATCTCGTACTTGCGCATCCTATTGTACCTCTGTTCAAAATCAATGAGGTAGTCCGTCATTGCAAACAAAATATCTCTAACACACTGTCCGTTTGAATATGCCTCGTAGGCACGGTCTTTCTCTTTAAGAAACACCTAATCCAGTGCTCTAATCAAAGTTTGCATACAGTCATCCTTGTTCAAATCCTCAAGGGATATTTCCAGTTCTGTCTCTCTCGCTCTTCCATCGAGCGATAATACCACAAGTGCTGCCTTTTCCCGTCCAGATTAGTAACCCGTGTCTAGATTCAACGTTCATTTTTATTCTTGTCGAACCGAGGTGGCAATCGAAATGACACAACGACAAGGTTCCAGTTTAACAATGTTTACTAAACCGTATTAGCACACTATGTGGTTGCCATTGCACTCAGGCCAGGTTCATCAACCACAAGACTCCTGCGCAGGTGCACTAATTAACAGAGCGATAGCCCCGTAATAACAGAAATAGAAGGATACTTAACATGAACTTTAACAACCAGTATCGTGATATTCAGGGGTATTGTGGCAAAGAAACAACATGAAGTGGCTTGAATTTCCTGAGGAAAACAGTCCTAATGTTGGAAACAAAAAGCCTTATGTTGTCACCCAGAATCACGTATTTTTTTCCAAGCTATAGCACACAATATTTTACATACAGTAGTTTTTTTTTTTTTTAAGGGCCAAATAGTTTAGTCTCCTTTCTTTCCCTTTTTGCCAAGGAAAATCCAGTATCGTGACAACCCTAAATGTAGTAAGTCTGTCTGTCTTACTGGTGTCTGCTCCCTGCAGGAGGAGTATGATAAATACGGGATCCGTATCCGGGTGAAGTTCCGTAGCAGCACGCAGCTCCACGAGCTCACAGCACACCACCAGAGTGGAGGGGAGCGCAGTGTCTCCACAATGCTCTACCTCATGGCCCTGCAAGAGCTCAACCGCTGTCCCTTCCGAGTGGTGGATGAGATCAACCAGGTATGTAACAGACACCAACTGCTGCCTGCTTAAGTGGTAAAATCACTTGCACATCCAGACTGTATTCACACAGGCTTTGTTTCTTCCTATTCTACCCAGGGTATGGACCCAGTCAATGAAAGGAGAGTCTTTGACATTGTTGTACGGACAGCCTGCAAGGAGACAACCTCCCAGTACTTCTTCATCACACCCAAGGTAAGTGTCACTGCAGAGGTGGTGACTTACTAGTGATTGTTGTGAATTAATGTTTGTGTTTTTCTCCAGCTCCTTCAGAACCTCCAGTATGCAGATGAGATGACTGTCCTGTGTGTCCATAACGGACCTCACATGCTGCCCCCCAACAAGTGGGACGAGAAGGCCTTCACGAGACGCTGCCTCCGCCGCAAGGGCAAATAGTGAAATGACCAGTTCATGATTTTCTGAGCTCTCATTTTTGGTTTGACAGAAAATATTTGTTGACACAATCATTTTTTTTTTTATATACACTGTTTAAATAGATACTTTGTAAATACTGTTCGATATGCATTGTTCAAATGTTATCTTTGAGATTGGAATGACTCCTTTTCGCGGAGTCATTCCAATCTCAAAGATAACATGCTAATTGTAAAGATGCAAGTGCTGTTCTATTTTGGGTTGAGCAAATTAATAGTGGATTAAATGTTCTTGATGTGAAGCAGTCAGCTGGGCATGAGATTTGTTTTTTTTTAATCTAATGGTCTTTGCCTAGTTCTTAGGACATCATCAGTGTGAAATCAACAAGTTTCACCCCCCTTCCCTCCCATTCTATCAATGGTCCTTTGATCAAATTAAAGACCATTGAGGGCAACAAAATACTTTTTCACTCATCACCTCAAAATGTGATCACACAATTGTACTAGAGTTGACAACTTCCGATGCAAATGGACCACGGTGTAACAGAGTACCATTTGATTTGTTTAACCCTTATCTTTAATATTGTAATGTTTCTGTGCTTTTTTTTGTTCAACATGTTCAGAATAATGATCAATGACAGGAGTGATATTCAGTCTGCATAGATGACACTTTTTTATGCTACCCAAGATTACTTCTATTATTTAAGGGTGTTCTAGTAAGCTATTGTGCAAAGTAAACAAGTTATTACTCAAGTGACTTAATTTACTCCTGTTGTGTGTTGTTGGGGCACCATGTCCAAGCCTACGAATGATGACAGTTGTTTGTTTGAGGTGTTTACTACTCAAATTCACAGCTTTCCAAAACATCCGCAATAATTATTCAAAATGGTTACATTGTAGCTAATACTTAGGGTATGTGTTGCATACTGGTTACATATCAGCGACGACCGAAAGTAGGTGCCCCCTACACTCCTGTCTTCCAATCAGAGGGTCGCCATTTTCCATGACGTGTGTTACCACTCGTACTAAAGAAGTCAAAAAAAAAACAGAAGCGGAAAACAGTCAGTAGCTTCTCTAGCGGGCGTACTTTTAGACGGAGCCCTTAGTATCTCAGGAAGGGGAACGGAGAGTCTGCCAGGACTTTTTGTACAGCGAACGACCAACCAACGTTACAGTGTAAAAACACTAGTTCTGACGGTAAGTTAAACTCCTTTACAAAATATTTTCCAGCGAACTAGCTTGCGCGTTATGAAAAGCAAAGTATTGTTGATGTTTAACGAACGTTACTGGCTGTTGAGTGTCTTTGAAAGGGTATCGATAACGGTAGCTAACGAGCTAGTTTTACCGTTAAAATACAACTTACATTTGTTTAACTAGCTATTTAAACCTAGTTTCATTACTTTACGATTACACAATGAGGGTCAATATCTAACTAAATACAGATGTGTACTTTTTTCCCAATAAATGAGGGGTTAAGTTACGCTAGTTAACGTTAGCTGGCTGTTTATTTGGAGGGTCAAACAATTGTATCTTTTTTTAAATTATTTTTATTACACCGCGGAAAACAATTGTTAGCAAGTAGGACTTATCGTCCAAAGGCTTCTCATGAGCCAGCGCCGACCTAAAACGGCAACTATCTGAATCCGTATTCGTCGTCGTTAGCTAAGCTAGCTTGACTGATGTGGATCAACTCGATGCCACCTGCTCAACCTTCGAATATTTTACATGATTAACGTCCCTAAAGTCTGTTTAAATTGACATCCGTTTTATTTGACTGTCGCTACAGATATTTTGGTATACATCAATTACTGGAAGAACTACATTTGTTCATGTTGAATTGACAAAACGGGAACAAAAGGAAAAGACAAAGCGCTAACCTTCGCTAGCTAACGGTAATCGTCGTGATTTGGATGAACCACATTTCACTAGTTATCTTGCTGGATCATAGTAATTACTGCTGTATGATCATTTGTAGTTAGCTGAACATCTATCACGACGTTGTTTGGTAGTACAGTGATGGTAGGCTAACTTAGTTAGATGTCGGAATTACAATCTTCACTAGCTACGTAGCCTAGCGTGACTCAGTGGATTTAAAGAGCAATCGAGGCCTTTATTCTAGCTGTACTGGTATTGCACCGTCTGATTCGTTCCCCGGAACTGTTGTCCCAACTAGCTTGCCAGTCTGTGTGGGGGATTTATTAAATGGATAATGATAGATCCATTGTAGTTTTGTATAACATTGTTAGTTGATTAATGGGGGGGCTCATCGGTATTGCAGACATCAAAATCATATGTGCTAAGAGATGGGACTGTTGGTGTTGGCTTGTAGTGTAGCTACCTAGGAACACACGGGTTATTATATATGTGTAAGGCAAAGCCACCGCTCTTGTCAATACAATTCAAGGCGTGTGTGTGTGGCATTGCAGCTTGTATGTAAACATTTACCATATCTCAGTCAAACCGTGAGCGCCCTCCACACGTTTCTGTAGAAACAAATTACGAACGGACCCGTCTCTCTGTGAGCAGGCGCTACGGTTTGGTGACGTAACCAAACTTTAGTGGGGCTTCCAGGGTTACCTATAAATAGCGTAGCGAGGTCGTGTGGGTGCGCCTTTGAGATCAGCCTGTCACATTGCACCCTTGTGACAGACGAAAGCTAATACCCCGTCCTTGCGAGTTTGGGGCAGCAAAGAGCACTGCAGTCAGCAGGCATACACGTGATGCGGCGATTGAAGTGCCTTTCTGGGGGAAACCTCTGACGCATTTCGCTAGAAAGCGTGGCATGGGCTTGTGAGTCTCCACCCCTGCGCGGCACTCCTCGGTTCCTAGAAGACTGATACAAGTGCCTCAACTTGCTTTTCGTTTTCTTCCATGAACAGACTAGTTGGCTACGGTTACGCTAATGGAAACTGGCTACTTAATTTGGAGTATTTATCAACCTGCCTTAAGACTGTTACTGTACCACTATCCCAGTTGTTTGTAGCTGATCAGAACGCTCTGGGTTGGGGAAAGGTTCACATACCACTCTGTTCATCTCTGGACATGATAGTGAGTGATGCAACCAGAAGGACTGGTTGCTTCTTGCCAATGATTGAACACTGTTTTCACATCCCGCCATCTGTTTAGACCCCTGTCTTGTCTGTTGACGATAACCAGGCAGGCAGCCACACATTTACTGTGATGAACTCACCTGTGGTGCTATCAAGGTTTAAATTCTAACTGGGTCTAAACCCCAACTGATAAACATAGTGCTGAAAGAGTGACTGACAGATGGTGCTGAAATGAATGTTGTAAAAAAATATATATATATATGTATAAATAAAAAAACTACCTACAGACAGCGAGGCTATTAAAACCCTGGGATTATCAAATCTCTGTTTAGGGAACATTCAATGTGCCTCCAAATAAACCCACTGTGAGCGAGTTGAGTTGAACCCGTAGATAGAGGACCCTAGTGCCCAGAAGCCTGCTTTAGCATGGGCAGCGCCATTGAGGACTTTCACCATTTTAAGTAGTTAAAGAAACCTTCCATAACTACAGATTGCGGTAAATCGCCATCCTTTACTTAATAAGGGTTGGGCGATACTACAATGTAATTGGAGATCAACAATGTTTGACGTCGTGATGTGATGGAAGCAAGTAGAATTTTTAACAAGACGCTAGTTTAGCTTGTTTTAACTTGGCTGGCACAGCTGGAGTCGGGCAGCACTCATCAGGAAACATACCAAAAGACCTACCTATTCTTATTTGCCATAGTCTATTTTAATGAATGTATATGGTGCCAAAAGCTGTGCAGAATGTCTGAACATTTCTCTCACCTCTTCAATGTCGGATGATCATGGGCCTTTTGCAGCGGACTCTCTCCATTGTCTGGCTTGTTTTAAAAGCTTACTTTCCCTTTTCCCCCCCAATCATCATTCTATTTGAATGTGACCTGTTGGCTTAAACATTTTTTTAAATATTTTTTTTTTTAAACTTTATTTTACTAGGCAAGTCAGTTAAGAACAAATTCTTATTTACAATGACGGCCTAGGAACAGTGGGTTAAATGCCTGTTCAGGGGCAGAACAACCTTGTCAGCTTGGAGGTTTGAACTTGCAACCTTCCGGTTACTAGTCCAACGCTCTAACCACTAGGCCGCCCTGCTGCCCCATATAGCCTACTCTTTCATGACCAACCTTCAAATGAATGTAAGAAGCCATTAACTGAGTCTCTCAGTTTTATGTTTGTGAATAGCCTAAATAAAAACATGGTACAAGTAGTATTGACAGAGCGAGAACCATCTAGTACAAAATGGATTAATCAAATGAGAAGTTTAAGCAAACATATGCATTTCTGGCCTTCACCTGACCAAAGCTTTAGGATAAACTAATTGTGTGCTGCTGGAAAATCCCTCCTTGCAAACCAAACAGTCAATTATATAGGCCTACACCAGGCTGTCAATAGCACTTCCAGTGCACGTTACTTGTACATGTTAAACATATAAACAAATGTTTATAATATTGTTGAAGGGTTTATTCATAGCCTTGAATTGAGCAAAGGGCATTGCATAAGCTTCTACAGCAGCGCTTTCGATAAGTGGCAATAAAACCCTTCTGCCTATTATTTTAGCCATATCTTACAAAAAGGTTTCTGACAAGGAACACAAGCATTTTATATTTTTCTGGCTTTAACCACCTAGAGTCGATTGACGCACCGGTGCGGACTACCAAATTCTCTGAAATTACATTGGCGGCAGCTTATGGTAGAGAAATGGACATTCAATTCTCTGGCAACAGCTCTGGTTGACATTCCTGCAGTCAGCATCCCAATTGCCCGTTCCCTCAACTTGAGACATCGGTGGCATTGTGTTGTGACACAACTGCACATTTTAGTGTGGCCTTTAATTGTCCCCAGCAAAAGGTGCACCTGTGTAATGATCATGCTGTTTAATCAGCATCTTGATATGCCACACCTGTCAAGTGGATGGATTATCTTGAAACAAGGGACCAACACTTTACATGTTGCATTTTATATTTTTGTTCAGTGTGTCTCTGTCTAGAACTTTCTTGTATCTCCTAGATGTAAGCTAAACATTTAAACCTGGTTTCTTATGATTTGTTTTTGACTGTTTTGCCATTTATGAATGTGTCATTCGATGCATTTCTCTGGGCTATAGTAGTAGGCCAAATTCAATATTTTATTTATACCCAAAGGGGTCCTAAAAATCGAATTGCCAAACGATCCATAATATGACAATCTTAAAACAATAATTAATAGTTTGATTGGGTAGTGTTGAGTGAGTCTGAGCTCATCACGCAGTTCTCTTCTCGGCTAGCTTTTCGGAGAACACACCATTGATAGCTCGACGGACACCAAATGCTATGTCAGTGTTGGCCTTTTCCTGCTTCAGAGAATTGTTTGTAACATTGAGATTGTGGCCGAAACAGTTCAGCCATGGCCATTCCAACAAGTGTTAGCGCCATTATCAGTTGTGATGCAGGATTCCAGACATCGCCCAACCCTACTTTATATCTGTTCAAACAAGACTCTAGGTGGCAGTGTGCATGCACCCTTTCAGGTTGTTTGCCAACTTAGTCTTAGTAGTGGTCGTAGTAGTAGTCTTAGTTCAAAGTCAAAAGGAAGATGGCCTCACTGGCGACGCTGTGCTCTGACGCCGTAATGGGACAATGGTTGGGTATCTATGGTTACCTGAATTAAGGGGCAGGGATTTTTTTTAATGGTGGCAAGCAGCTCAATGCTGCAGTGATTACAGGACTGTCCTGAGAATGCTGGAGTAGGCATGTTGCTTCTTAGGTTGTGGGTTCAGTATCTTCTATTGGCAGAGGTCACATTAGCGTTCAGAAATCTGCATTTTCAAAACTCAAAACCATAACTTTTGACCAGTGTTTTATATTGAAAGTGTTATTTAAAAAATGTATTCCCATTTTCTAAGGAATCTCTATTTTAATTATGTCCAGGACAATTCAATCAGCAAAGATGGCACAGGAGACCAATCAGAGCCAAGCGCCCATGCTTTGTGCCACCGGCTGTGGTTTCTTTGGAAACCCCAGGACCAGTGGCATGTGCTCTGTCTGCTATAAGGACCACCTGACCAGACAGAACAATGGAGTGAGCCCCCTGAGTGCAATGGGTAAGATCTGCCTTTCCTCCATAATTGGTTTTGTTCATCTTTATCTGTTTGAGAAGCAGATGCCTTACAACGCCATGTTTTTGCAGTCAGTGCATTTTCTCTTTGTTAATCTAATCATGTATTGTTTCATTTAGGTGGCAGTGTGTCCAGTAGCCCCACAATGGAGACCTCGACCATCCAGAGAATTGAGGCATCCTTGAATAATGCTGCTGCTGCTGAAGCGGAGGCCGAAGCTGCCAGGTGAGGGTCTGTTGCTACTCTGAAATGACCATGGAAACCATTCTTTAAGACCAAGTATCACCAAATGACTCACTTCTCTCGCACCATGTTTGTTATATTGTTACATCTGAATGAGATTGCTAGTATGAAGTGGATGATTATTTTTAGCCTATAGCACCTGTTCTCTTTCTCTCACTGTAGTGGGGCAGCAGCTCTTCCTGTTACCCAACAGATGACCGAGATGAGCATTTCCTGTGAAGAGGAAGGAGCGTCGCCTAAAGCAGAGCTTGCAGAACCTGGTGCGTGTCTGATTCATATGGGTGTTCAGTGCCTCATTGGGTGGGGGTCACGTGAGTGGTTACAGGCCTGTGATGGGAGGTGGTTGTGAATAGTCTCTGGGCTCTGTTGTTTTGATGTCTTATTTTTCTGGTCTTTCCAGTGGTCACTCAGCCCACCGCCTCAGCTTCCCCTCCTAGTGCTGCCGGCAGTGATGAATCCAAATCACCCGACTCTGCCAAACCGAAAAAGAACAGGTGCTTCATGTGCCGCAAGAAGGTTGGCCTTACAGGTGAGGACAAACAATCCAGTACTGCCTAACATTGTTGCTTATTCAGTCAGACCTCAGTCAAGACTATGGCTTATGTGCCTCTCTATGATTGTGTATAGGATACACTGCGCAGAGGTGATATGAGCTGGGTCTATTAGTGTGACTGACTCACTGTGCCTTTTTGCTCTGTCAGGTTTTGACTGCCGCTGTGGGAACCTGTTCTGTGGACTCCACCGTTATTCAGACAAGCACAACTGCCCGTATGACTACAAAGCCGATGCCGCCGCCAAGATCCGCAAGGAGAACCCTGTAGTGGTGGCTGACAAGATCCAGAGAATATAAGACCTTCTCTCACTTTGACCTTGAACACTTGGAGTGATTGGCAAAAAAAGGACTCGCGCTTGACCTGCGTTCTAAAGGACTAGTTTTTTTTTTTTTTTTTTTACAGTATGGGGGGAATCCAGTTATCTGCAATGCATGAACGATCACATTTTTCTTCTGTTTTCTGTCTGAGCTTACGATTTTACAAAAAATTAAAGACAAAAGAAGAACAAAAAAAAAAATCAGCAGACTAGGACACTCTTTTTCCAGGGACGCCTGGACCTGGCTTAATTCTTAGTGTTTTTTGGGAATCTGATTGTTGTCAAGTAGGCGGTCTGATGTGTTGTGGTTGTCATGAGTTTACTACTTTGACTCTGTATTTATGAGATTTTTCTGAGGAGAGGGGGGACTTTGTAGCCTATGAGACTGTTACAGCCCCGACCGGATCAGTCCATTTATATGTACTACCAGACATGTTTGTGTCTGTGCTGTATGGGGCCTCAATTCAGGGGAGACCCCCAAGCACATTCTCTATTGTGAGATCAGATGTGAAGAAGTGACTTTAACAAATGAAGTCTTTTATTTTTTTTATCACCTAAAGAACAACCTGTTCAAGATGCTTATGAAATGATCATCCAGTATGAATGGTGAAAGCGGCACTGACACTTGGAGGATGGATGTGTTCTGTTCCAGCCCTATAGGTTCTCATCAGATTCATCTGAATCAAACAGAATATCAGTGTACTCATACAAGCCTGCTCCACTGGTTCATTCTTCCTGCAATGTGTGCTGCACTAAAAACCATTGCTTAGGTTTACTTGTATCCGTTAAAGATGGGGTTTCTAAAAAGTATTTAGGTCTGATGCTGTGATGTAATGTGTATTTGAAGGGGAAACTTGGCGCTGCCTTTGTCTGGCTGGATGGGAGACTGGCGGAAGACCGTTCACTTCCTGCAATTGAGATCGGGTCATGTGACCCCAAACTGTTGTCATGTGACAGTGCTGATGCACATTCTGTGATCTTATTTGAGGATATGGGATGTTTTGCTTGGGTTGTTGTATCAATGACAAATAGCCTAAATTAACCAGATTGCTGAGGTTGGAAGGGTTAGGTCCACTAATCTTTTGATCAATATTTCCCAGAAAATGTGTGATATATTTCTGATTTATATTGTGTAGTGCAAATCACATGCTATGTATTAAACACATGTCTAATGTATGCCATTTGATGGATGGATGGATGGTGGCTGAGTATTGTGTGCAAGTACCTGTGTTCCTCAGTAGTCAGAACTGATCCAGTGGACTTTTTTTTTTGTGTCTGGCTGCTCAGCTCTAGTCTCTCGGTAGGGCTGTGAGATTTCACCTTTTTCATTTTAACCCTTTTTAGTTATGCAAGTTTGTACAAACCATCTTTATATTTATGTACCGCACATATAATCTTGTTACCCAACATTACAGCAAAATTGTACCATGTAAATAAAATTATGTACAGAGATATAGAATCATGTACTCTGTGGCAATTTATTTCACTGATCGTGGCTTGAGAGTTACCTGTCTAACAGAACGCAGGGTGTTCTTTTAACTTCCTGTTGAATTGAGGGAAAGCTCGTTTGTTTTGAGTCTCAACTGTTCTATTGAAAAAGTTACTAGCTAGCTACCTTTTTTGGGGTCCTGCGATGCGGTTTGTGTCAGCAGCGGTCTCAGCAACTAACTGTCCATGGATCCTGCCAATCAAGGATCTGGGGAACTGCTTGGCATAGCAGCTGGCCTAGCTGCCTATCAAGCTAGAGGGGTTTTCTTGACTTGAATGCCGCCTGCGACGGGATTATCCCTTGTAGCTGGGATAACTGATTGTCCCGGGTTTGTGTCTGTCTAGATCCCTGCTGTTTCAATCTTCCTTGTGACCTGCCCTTTCTGGAACTGCGAGGAGTAACAACGTAGCCTGCGTTGCTACTATGACAAAGACCAAAGCCAGTGGGAGTACAGTTGAGGACTGTGATGTCTATCACCGGTGAGTGATCTTTTAAACTAACAAAAATTGTTCTACAATCAGTTGTTACAACAAGAAAATGGCTTCAAGTGTTGTCTAAATACTGGTGGATTCAACTAATAAAATAATGAACTACCTGAGGGGTACAGGACCCGAAGAGCAGTTTGCAGTTCTCCCAGGGTCAGCTCGATGAGTTTAAACAAAACTGCAAGGTGACAGCAATCTAAGTCATTGAGAGAGGACATTTCTGTATGTGAATCCATGATTACAATGACTGAGAAATCAGATTCTCGAGGGACAATCAAGGTGGAACAACATTGTTGGGGAAGGAATTGCAGAATCTCCACATAAGACCTGAATGGGGTCTAAAGACAAAGTGAGGGAAGTTATCTCAAAGAAACTGAAGATTGATCACAGGAAGATTTGAGGTGGAGCGCACCCACAGGACTGGAAAACCCATCACCAGCCCAGGTGACGGGCCCAGGTTGATAGTGGTCAAGTTCCTGAGGTTAAAGGACAAGACAGCTGTTCTGGAAAGTGCCAAGAACTTGAGAGGAACTTATATCTTCCTCAACGAGGACTATCCTGCAGCTGTGCGCCAGAAGAGGAAAGAACTTATCCCAGCCATGAAAGCTGCTAGAGCACTTGGTGACATGGCTTACATCTGCTATGACAGGCTCATTGTCCTCCCTCCCAAAAGCCTGGAATGGATGAGGGAGCCAAGCCTATAGGTTAGTAGCTTCAACCCAGCAGCACACGAACAAACTTACCAACACCAACTGATTAATCGACTGCTGAATGTTTCATTGCTTTGCTCTTTTCCATGTTATGTCTATCACTGGTAAGCTACCCAGGAAAGGGCTGAAAATAGCCCATATTGACAATATATGTAGCCTTAGAAATAAGGTTCATGAAATCAATAACTTGCTAACATCAGATAACATTCATATATTAGCCATTTCTGAGATTAATTTAGATAATTCCTTTGTAGCAATCACTACAAGGATATAACATATATAGAAGATACAGGAATTCCTATGGGGAAGGCGTTGGTGTATATATTCAGAGCCATATCCCTGTAATGCTTACAGTATATCTCATGTCAAGTGTTTTTGAAGTGTTGTGGTTGCAGGTTCACTTGCCTCATCTAAAGCTTATTCTTTTGGGGTCTTGCTATAGACCACAAAGTGCTAACAGTCAGTATATAAATCATGTGTGTGAAATGCTTGATGGTGTATGTGATGTAAACAGAGAGGTCTACTTTCTTGGGGAGCTGAATATTGACAGGTTTTCATCATGATGTCTACTCAAGTGGAAGCTTTTCACTGTAACCAGTGACTGTAATCTGGTTCCGGTTATTAATCAGCCTACCAGGGTGTTTACAAACACTACAGGAACAAGATCATCCACATGTATTGATCACATTTTTACTAATACTGTAGAACTTTGTTCTAAAACTGTATCCGTACCCATTGGATGCAGTGATCACGATATAGTGGCTATGTCCGGGAAAGCCAAAGTTCCAAAAGCCATGCATAAAATAGTGTGTAAGAGATCATACAAAATATTTTGCTGTGACTCTTATGTGATGATGTTAAAATATTTGTAGGTCTGATGTGATTAATAAGGAGCATCCAGACACTGCACTTGAAGAATTTATGAAATTACTTCTTCCAATTATTGATAAACATGCACCTGTTAAGAAACTGACTGTTAAAATTGTTAAGGCTGAAAGACGTGGCCAACGGAGTGGCTAATACGTCTGGCTGCACATCTGACTGGCTGACTTACTGCAAATTGACAAATCATGTGACTAAAGTCAACAAAAAGAAGAAGAAAATGTATTGAGAAGCCAAGATATATGATATAAAGAATGATGGAAAAACACTTTGGAATACTTTAAATTACATTATGGGCAGAAAGAGAAATTCAGCTCTGACTTTCATCAAATCAGTTGGCTTATTTATCACAAACAAACTTGATGTTGCCAATTATTTGAATGATTACTTAATTGGCAAAGTGGGCCAACTTAGGTAGGAAATGCCACCAACGAATAGTGTGCCATCGTACTCATGCATAAATAAACAAATAATGAAATAAAAACATTGTAAGTTAGAATTTTTTAAGTTAGTGTGGTAAAGGTGGAAAAATTGTTATCGATCAATCATGACAAACCTCCGGGCATTGACAACTTAGGTGGAAAACTACCGAGGAGGGAAGCTGACTCTATAGCCACTCCTCTCTGTCATTCTTTAATCTGAGAAGGAAGTCGAATTCATTCCGCTACCCAAGAGTGGTAAAGCTGCCTTTGTTGGTTCTAAAAGCAGACCTATCAGCTTGCTGCCAACTCTTAGCAAACTGTTAGGGGAAAAATGGTGTTTAACCAAATACAATGCTATTTCTCTAAACAAATTAACAATAGACTTTCAGCATGCTTATAGAAAAGGGCATTCAACATGTACTGCACTGACACAAATGACATGATTGATTGAAAGAAATTGCTGAGAGGATTTCAGTGCAGCCTTTGATATTATTGACCACAACCTGTTGTTGAGGAAATGTATGTGTTATGGCTTTTCAACCTGGATTCAGAGCTATCTCATAGAACTGAGGGTTTTCTTTAATGGAAGCTTCTCTAATGTCAAACATGTAAAGTGTGGTGTACTGAAGAGCAGCACTCTAGGTACTCTACTCTTTTCTATTTTTACCAATGACCTGCCACTAGAATTAAACAAAGCATGTGTGTCCTGAGGATTCAACCATATACACGTCAGCAACCACAGCTAACGAAGTCACTGAAACCCGTAACAAGGAGTTACAGTCCATTTTGGAATGGGTGGCCAGTAATAAACTCATTGTGCACATATCTCAAATTAAAAGCATTGTAGTTGGTACAAACAGTTCTAGACCTCAGCTGAATCTGGTAATGAATGGTTGAACAAGTTGACGAGACAAAATTCATTGGTATTACCTTAGATTGTAAACTGTCATGGTCAGAACGTATAGATTCAATAGCTGTAAACATGGGGAGAGGTCTGACACCACACTCCACAAAGCAAGTCCTGTAGGCTCTAGTTTTTATCTTATCTTGATTATTGTCCAGTCATATAGTCAAGTGCTGCAATGAAAGACCTAGTTAAAATGCAGCTGGCCCAGAACAGGATTTATTTTTTAATTTCCTAGGCAAGTCAGTTAAGAATTCTTATTTACAATGACGGCCTAGGAACAGTGGGTTAACTACCTTGTTCAGAGGCAGAACGACAGATTTTTACTTTGTCAGCTCAGGGATTCAATCTAGCAACCTTTCGGGTTACAGGCCCAACGCTCTAACCACTAGGCCGCCCCAAATTGTTCTCGCTCTTCACTGTAATCAGAGGGCTAATATTAATACTATGCATGCCCCCCCCCCCCCCCCACCACCACCACCAGACATGCCACCAGGGGTCTTTTCAGTCCCCAAGTCCAGAACAAATTTAAGGAAACATACAGTATTATATAGAGCCATGAGTGCATGGGACTCCCATCGCATATAGCGCCACTGAACAGCAAACCTGGTTTTAAAAAAACAATTAAAGCAACACCGCAAGGCACAAAGGCTCTGCCCCATGTGACCTGCTTGTTGTGTGTACATACTGACATGTTATGTGTAACTGATAGATGCGTGCACACATGCTGACACTACATGTTAATGTTTTAAATTGTAAAGTCTTTTATCTGTAAAATCTTTTTCGTTATGTGTCGGACCCCAGTAAGACTAGCTTTCGCCATTAGCGTCGGCTACTGGGGATGCAGAAAATATAATTGAAGGTGATTTATTTCCCTATGTCTCAGACTCCAATGTCTTATATTTGCTAGTATCACTATATAATTGCAGTGGCTTGCTACACTGCCATGCTATTTTAATATGACCAGAGGGACAAAACCTAAATGACTGTGATGTTCTTCCTCAGTGCTATGACAACTGTGGCGGTTCTGCTTTTTTATAGTCTGTGTCTCTGCCTATGGGTAAATATAAAGACTGGCAACCTTCAGCTCCATGGCCTTCTCTCACGTGAAATACTCACCCCCAACTTCCACCAGTACAGGACCCCGTTTCCCAAAGCCATTTTAAGGCTAAGTTCATCGTTGGAATCTTGGTAGGAGCATCATTAAATATCTTCGCTATTTCCCAAAACCTTTGTTACTAAAGTTGCACTTGAAAACGCTCGTTCAGACCACTCGTATAACAATGAAGTGTGCCGTTATTTTTTTCCTTTCACTGTACTGATTACACAGGTCTCTGCTGAACATAATCAAGATGTTTATCTGTCACAGACCACAGATAACTTCACAACAAAGTTGACTACAAATAATTGTCATCTCTTTGCAAATGTTACAGTCAAGGGAATGATACAAAATATTATTGAAATTAAAATTGTATCGGTCTATATAATTCAATAATATTGAAATCAATTTCCTATTTTGCTTAATTGTAGGCAACTCTATTTTGTCTCAATATATTTCATGATGTGTATCGCGCGCAATGTGAATACCTTTGATTTAGTGCATTATTGTAAGGTAAGCATTAGAATAAGCCTCATCAATATTTGCAGCCATAGGTGATAGGCTATTATCTTTCTAGAAGCTGATCTGTTGTCAGTGTTGTGGAATAATTAAGGTCGGATTTGAGAAAGCTGATCCAAGATCAGCGCTGCCTTTCTTTCGATCCTATTAGTATCGACACATGCTCTAACGATGACGTTCTCCCTACATGGAGTTTTCAGGAAACACTTTTTAAGTCTTAGCCGTTGTAGGAAATATTCATCTTTAAAACACTTGTAATCCTAAATTCCATCGCTATTGGGGAAGCAGGCCCAGTATGCTATGTTTAGATGCACACTGTCAGTCGGGCAGGCATACTCAGCCTAAAACAAGCAGCACGTGTTCAGCTACAGAACAATCCACGGTTCACAGTCACATCTGGCACCCAGTGGATTACTATAAAAGGCCCCCAAATACCACGTGTGGGAGAAAGAAATCTCTGGGCAACAAGTTGAACCTCATGTTATTGCCAGCTCTCTGACAGATGTCAACACATACCTACATGTACTTATATTAGTCCAATAACAGGCTTATTTGTCTACTGGCTTGTAGGCGTAGTTCCTAAGTAATATGCTTAATATAACATTGGTGAGAAACACTGTTAGGGCTTGTTATGTGACAGTCATGTCAAGGCTAGGAATAACATGCTGTAGAGGGAGGCATGAGACACAGCAAGATACATTTCTTTGGGACATCGTTCAATTGAATTTCCTCACACCTTCATTTTATGGGACATTATTTTCTTTGATTGTGAAACCATCTGATGTTAAATGTTCACCACTCATTGGTCCTTACTGTATGGATTATGCTCAAGCAAAACACCCCTTTATTCACAATACCAATGCTAATATCCCTATTGTCCAGTAGGTGACAAGCTGGAGACTGCTTTGACTGGATCCTTTGTTTTTGTCGCCCCCTTATCAGATCAAGGTTCAATGTGGATTTGTGCACAAAATGTACCCACATTGAAAGACATGTTTGACTAGGTTATTATAGCCTACATGATTGTAGTGGGGTTTTTTTCCCAGGTTGTACGTGAAGTGGTATTACTTCACATTTAATTACACATGCATAATTCATGGAGAAAATGCAATAAATAGATTTACAATCATCTGAGAAATGTTTAAACAGGAATGTGTTCAGAATTGTATGATGACTATATTTGCATGAAAGCTGTTGATCATGATCTGGGGTTTACTTTTATCATTGAAGGTGGAATAATTTCAGGAATATTATTGGTTGGAATAATGTGATTGTAATAACATGATTGCACAGTTTAACAAAAAATATGTATACTGGTGATAGATGCAATGTCTTATACATGTGTGTTTTCTACTTGACAGGGCTGATGACCGTAGTTTATGCTGTGGAAGATGAGCTCCCCTCCATTATTTAATGGGGACCAACAGGTGTGTGTGTTCTATATCTTTGTGAACAGGTTCAGAGGTGTGTGTTCTATATCTTTGTGTGTGTACTGTATGTGTTGCTACATATATTCTTACTCATTCATTAAACTATTTATGGACAATATAGTCCTCCAATATTCTGCATGTAGTGTATCAATTGCACATTGAATATGTAAAATGTGCATAATGTGTTTGTTTTACCTAATGGGTCTTGAAAAGGAAACCTAAACTTTCATTAAATCTTTAAGGCTGTTTGTCTTGGTCCGTGTGTGGTCATGGTGTCTGGTGTCCAGATGAGTGAGAGTGTCTCTGTTTGAACAGATGAGTGAGAGTGTCTCTAACTGTTTAAATGTCCTGGGCCCGGTTTCCCGATAGCGATGGAACTTAAGCTTACAAGTGTTTTAACGATGCATCGTTCCTATAACGGCCGAAGAACTCACATGCATTTCCCAAAATACCACATAGGGAGAACTTTGTTGTTGGAGCATGTGTCGATACTGATAGGATCGAAAGAAATGCAGTGCTGAATTCAGATCAGCTTTCTCCAGTCAAATCTTACCTTAACATTAGAATTATACTGAATACGGATCAGCGCCTATTATCACCTACATGGATATTTGTTATGACAAAAGGGGTAGGCAAAAGGCAGGTTGGATACAGGCGAGAGTTCATAAACCAGGTCAGAGTCCAACGATACAAGACTATGTTGTCCTACCTGGGCGCATACCTGGCAATGAGGGCTGGATTCAGGATGTCTCTAGCGGGAACCCAGCACCTCTCCTCTGGACTGTAGCCTTCCAAGAACTAAGGACTCTAGAGATGGGTAAAGGACCAATGAAATGGGGGGACAGTTTGCGGGACTCCACCCGAAGGGGCAGGTCCCATGTGGAAAGCCATACCCTCTGCCCAATGCGGTAGCGGGGAGCTGGAGTCCGGTGGCGATCCGCTTGTGAACGATACCTGGACTTGGTCTTGAGAAGTGCTGCCTGAGTTCTTCTCCAGGTACGTCGACAGCGGCGGACGAACATCTAGGTCGTGGGTACGTTGACTTCCTGCTCTTGTTCTGGGAAGAGTGTAGGCTGATTCCCCTTTTGAGTGCTCCATGGGGTGAGTCCCGTAGCTGAACAGGGAAGGGTGTTCCGGAAATACTCCACCCAGACCAGTTGCCGGCTCCAGGGAGTGGAGTTAGTTGAGAGCAGGCATCGTAGGGTGGTTTCCAGGTCCTGGTTAGCTCGTTCTGACTGGCCGTTGGATTGGGTATGGAATCCGGAGGATAGACTGGCTCGACGACCCAATAAGAGTGCAGTACGCCTTCCAGAACTGAGACAAGAACTGAGGATGGACCCCGGTTGGAGACAATGTCCACTGGGAGTCCATGGATCCGGAAGACGTGCTGCACCATGTGCTGGGCCATCTCCTTGGCAGAGGGTAGTTTGGGGACAGGGATGAAATGGGTGGCCTTGGAGAACCGATCCACTACCGTCAGAATGACGTTGTTGCCATCAGACGGAGGGAGCCCAGTGACAAAGTCCAGAGAGATATGGGACCAGGGACGATGAGGGACAGGTTGTGGCTGAAGGAGGCCAGAAGGAGCTTGCCGTGGAGTCTTGTTCTGAGCACACACAGTGCATGTGGAGACAAAGGCAGAGACGTCAGGAACCATTGTGGGCTACTAGAAACGTTGTCGGAGAAAGGCTAGGGTTCTATGTGAACCTGGAGGAATGGAGGAATGAGCCCATTCCAGGACCCGGGACCGGGCCGAGTTTGGGACAAACAACCGGTCAGCTGGGCCCCTTTCAGGTTCAGGCTGGGAATGTTGTGCCTTGCGAACCAGGGTTTCAATACCCGAACCCAATGAGGCCGCAAGGCATGGAGGTAGGGAGAATGGTTTCAGAGACTGGGGGGGTGGCAGAGGAACTGTATAGATGGGAGAGGGCATTAGGCTTCATGATTTTGGACCCTGGGTGGTAGGAAATGGTGAAGTTGAATCTTGTAAAATAACAAAGCCCACCGGGCCTGCCTGGAGATAAGGCACTTGGCTGTACGGAGTTATTACACATTTTTATGGTCGGTCCAAACAAAAAATGTCTGTTTTGCTCCTTCCAGCCAGTGCTTCCACTCTTCCAGTGCCATCTTGGGATATATTGGGATGTATGCTCTGACCTAGGCCTTCTATCATGTTCCGGCGCCGACAGAGATGGCCGCCTCGCTTCGCGTTCCTAGGAAACTATGCAGTTTTTTTACGTGTTATTTCTTACATTAGTACCCCAGGTCATCTTAGGTTTCATTACATACAGTCGAGAAGAACTACTGAATATAAGATTAGCGTCAACTCACCATCAGTACGACCAAGAATATGTTTTCCGCGACGCGGATCCTGTGTTCTGCCTTACAAACAGGACAACGGAATGGATCGCATGCAGCGACCCAAGGAAACGACTCCGAAAAAGAGGGAAACGTAGCGGTCTTCTGGTCAGACTCCGAAAAAGGGCACATCGCGCACCACTCCCCAGCATTCTTCTTGCCAATGTCCAGTCTCTTGACAACAAGGTTGATGAAATCCGAGCAAGGGTAGCATTCCAGAGGGACATCAGAGACTGCAACGTTCTCTGCTTCACGGAAACATGGCTTACTGGGAAGACGCTATCCGATGCGGTGCAGCCAACGGGTTTCTCCACGCATCGCGCCGACAGAAACAAACATCTTTCTGGTAAGAAGAGTGGCGGGGCGTATGCCTCATGACTAACGAGACATGGTGTGATGAAGGAAACATACAGGAACTCAAATCCTTCTGTTCACCTGATTTAGAATTCCTCACAATCAAATGTAGACCGCATTATCTTCCAAGAGAATTCTCTTCGATTATAATCACAGCCGTATATATCCCCCAAGCAGACACGTCGATGGCTCTGAACGAACTTTATTTAACTCTTTGCAAACTGGAAACCATTTATCCGGAGGCTGCATTCATTGTAGCTGGGGATTTTAACAAAGCTAATCTGAAAACAAGACTCCCTAAATTTTATCAGCATATCGATTGCGCAACCAGGGGTGGTAAAACCTTGGATCACTGTTACTCTAACTTCCGCGACGCATATAAGGCCCTGCCCCGCCCCCCTTTCGGAAAAGCTGACCACGACTCCATTTTGTTGATCCCTGCCTACAGGCAGAAACTGAAACAAGAGGCTCCCACACTGAGGTCTGTCCAACGCTGGTCAGACCAAGCTGACTCCACACTCCAAGACTGCTTCCATCACGTGGACTGGGACATGTTTCGTATTGCGTCAGATAAAAATATTGACGAATACGCTGATTCGGTGTGCGAGTTCATTAGAACGTGCGTTGAAGATGTCGTTCCCATAGCAACGATAAAAACATTCCCTGACCAGAAACCGTGGATTGATGGCAGCATTCGCGTGAAACTGAAAGCGCGAACCACTGCTTTTAATCAGGGCAAGGTGTCTGGCAACATGACCGAATACAAACAGTGCAGCTATTCCCTCCGCAAGGCTATTAAACAAGCTAAGCGTCAGTACAGAGACAAAGTAGAATCTCAATTCAACGGCTCAGACACAAGAGGCATGTGGCAGGGTCTACAGTCAATCACGGACTACAAGAAGAAACCCAGCCCAGTCACGGACCAGGATGTCTTGCTCCCAGGCAGACTAAATAACTTTTTTGCCCGCTTTGAGGACAATACAGTGCCACTGACACGGCCTGCAACAAAAACATGCGGTCTCTCCTTCACTGCAGCCGAGGTGAGTAAGACATTTAAACGTGTTAACCCTCGCAAGGCTGCAGGCCCAGACGGCATCCCCAGCCGCGCCCTCAGAGCATGCGCAGACCAGCTGGCCGGTGTGTTTACGGACATATTCAATCAATCCCTATACCAGTCTGCTGTTCCCACATGCTTCAAGAGGGCCACCATTGTTCCTGTTCCCAAGAAAGCTAAGGTAACTGAGCTAAACGACTACCGCCCGTAGCACTCACTTCCGTCATCATGAAGTGCTTTGAGAGACTAGTCAAGGACCATATCACCTCCACCCTACCTGACACCCTAGACCCACTCCAATTTGCTTACCGCCCAAATAGGTCCACAGACGATGCAATCTCAACCACACTGCACACTGCCCTAACCCACCTGGACAAGAGGAATACCTATGTGAGAATGCTGTTCATCGACTACAGCTCGGCATTCAACATCATAGTACCCTCCAAGCTCGTCATCAAGCTCGAGACCCTGGGTCTCGACCCCGCCCTGTGCAACTGGGTACTGGACTTCCTGACGGGCCGCCCCCAGGTGGTGAGGGTAGGCAACAACATCTCCTCCCCGCTGATCCTCAACACGGGGCCCCACAAGGGTGCGTTCTGAGCCCTCTCCTGTACTCCCTGTTCACCCACGACTGCGTGGCCACGCACGCCTCCAACTCAATCATCAAGTTTGCGGACGACACAACAGTGGTAGGCTTGATTACCAACAACGACGAGACGGCCTACAGGGAGGAGGTGAGGGCCCTCGGAGTGTGGTGTCAGGAAAATAACCTCACACTCAACGTCAACAAAACTAAGGAGATGATTGTGGACTTCAGGAAACAGCAGAGGGAACACCCCCCTATCCACATCGATGGAACAGTAGTAGAGAGGGTAGCAAGTTTTAAGTTCCTCGGCATACACATCACAGACAAACTGAATTGGTCCACTCACACTGACAGCGTCGTGAAGAAGGCGCAGCAGCGCCTCTTCAACCTCAGGAGGCTGAAGAAATTCGGCTTGTCACCAAAAGCACTCACAAACTTCTACAGATGCACAATCGAGAGCATCCTGGCGGGCTGTATCACCGCCTGGTACGGCAACTGCTCCGCCCTCAACCATAAGGCTCTCCAGAGGGTAGTGAGGTCTGCACAACGCATCACCGGGGCAAACTACCTGCCCTCCAGGACACCTACACCACCCGATGTTACAGGAAGGCCATAAAGATCATCAAGGACATCAACCACCCGAACCACTGCCTGTTCACCCCGCTATCATCCAGAAGGCGAGGTCAGTACAGGTGCATCAAAGCTGGGACCGAGAGACTGAAAAACAGCTTCTATCTCAAGGCCATCAGACTGTTAAACAGCCACCACTAACATTGAGTGGCTGTTGCCAACACACTGTCATTGACACTGACCCAACTCCAGCCACTTTAATAATGGGAATTGATGGGAAATGATGTAAATATATCACTAGCCACTTTAAACAATGCTACCTTATATAATGTTACTTACCCTACATTATTCATCTCATATGCATACGTATATACTGTACTCTACATCATCGACTGCATCCTTATGTAATACATGTATCACTAGCCACTTTAACTATGCCACTTTGTTTACTTTGTCTACATACTCATCTCATATGTATATACTGTACTCGATACCATCTACTGTATGCTGCTCTGTACCATCACTCATTCATATATCCTTATGTACATATTCTTTATCCCCTTACACTGTGTATAAGAGAGTAGTTTTGGAATTGTTAGTTAGATTACTTGTTGGTTATCACTGCATTGTCGGAACTAGAAGCACAAGCATTTCGCTACACTCGCATTAACATCTGCTAACCATGTGTATGTGACAAATAAAATTTGATTTGATTTGATCTTGACAGCCGGATGTTCTCGGTTACCAACATCGTAGTTCCTTTCAGCAGGATTGAGACAATGAGACAGGAAGGCACAGGGATGGAGCTTTTGGGCAGATCGCTGGGACAGGATGACCCCCACTCCAACATCTGAAGCATCAACCTCTACCACAAATTGGTGAGACAGGTCCGGATGGATGAGAATGGGTGCTGTGGTGAACCGATGCTTCAGGTCCACAAAGGCTCTGTCAACAGCTGGAGACCATGTGAACGGTACTTTGGGAGAGGTGAGTGCAGAGAGTGGGGGGCGTCGGTTGAGGCCAATCTGGACGTAGGTTGAGGCCAATCTACCACTGCTTTCACCTTTTCAGAATCCATTTGGACATTTCCATCAGCGGTGACATATCCCAGAAAGGAGATTGTCAAGCGGTGTAAACTCACACATCTCGGCTTTCACAACCAACTGGTTCTCCAGGAGGCACTGAAGGACTTATCTGACACGGAGAACATGTTCTTGGACAGACCGGGAAAAAAAACAGGATGTCGTCAAGGTAAACGAACACAAAACAATTTAGCATGTCTCGGAGCACATCGTTTACCAGGGCCTGGAAGACAGCGAGTGAGTCCAAACGGCATGACCTGGTACTCATAATGTCCGCTGGCTGTGTTAAATGCTGTCTTCCACTCATCTCCTTCGCATATCCGAACCAGGTGGTAGGCATTCCGAAGGTCCAGCTTGGAAAAAATGGTGGCCCCCTGGAGAGGTTTGAAAGCTGAGGAGAGGAGTGGTAGGGGGGGTAACGATTCTTGATCGTTGTATCATTAAGACCCCGGTAGTCAAAGCACGGACACAGGGTCTTGTCCGTCTTCTCCACAAAGAAAAACCCTGCGCCGGCAGGAGATGCAGACGGACGGATGCCTCCAGTAGTGTCACACCCTGACAATAGTTTGCTTTGTATGTTTCTATGTTTTGTTTGGTCAGGGTGTGATCTGAGTGGGCATTCTATGTTGTGTGTCTAGTTTGTCTATTTCTATGTTTGGCCTGATATGGTTCTCAATCAGAGGCAGGTGTTAGTCATTGTCTCTGATTGGGAACCATATTTAGCTAGCCTGTTTTGTGTTGGGTTTTGTGGGTGGTTGTCTCCTGTGTCAGTGTTTGTACCACAAGGGACTGTTTCGGGTTTTCACGTTTCTTGTTTTGTAGTTTATTCATGTATAGTTTCATTATTAAAGAACCATGAATTATAACCAGGCTGCATTTTGGTCCGCCTCTCCTTCCCAGGAGGAATCCCGTTACAAGTTGCCAGAAAATCCTCAATGTACTCCTCCATGGCCTTGGTCTCCGGGCCGGATAGGGAATATAGCCGACCACGAGGTGGTGTGGTGCCGGGGAGGAGATCAATGGCATAAGGACAGTGCAGGGAAAGAGAAGTAGCATGTGCCTTACTGAATACCTCCAGGAGGTCATAGTACTCAGTGGGAATGGAAGAGACATCCGAGGCTTTGTTTACTCCCTGAGGAGGACTTGAAGGCAGTGGGAATGACAAAACGGGCTCCAACCCAAGATGGAGCTTGTGGTTCAGTCAATAACTGGGTTGTGTTTTTGGAGCTAATAAAATCCCCGAACAACAGGAACATGGGGTGAATCGATGAGGAGGAACTGTATGGTCTCACTGAAATCTGAATGTGCACTGTTCTATGGGTGACTCTTCCAATTGAGCACCTGTCCAGTGCCCTTGTGTCCATGGGGACAAAGAGAGGTTGAGTGGGAATATCTCATTCAGAAACCATGGTAGCATCCATAAAACTTTCATCAGTCCCAGAGTCAATGAGCACCCTGGGAGACTTAGACTGGTCTCCCCACAGCAGAAACACAAAAAAAGGTGTACGGGTGATTGGAATTAGGGAACTCCCAGTCTGGCTCACCAGAGTACTTGAACTCACTAGAGAAAAGGGTTTCTTGACAGGGCAGGTGGCTATATAATGTCCTACACCTCCACAGTACAGACAACATTTAGAACTCAGCCTACATGAGCGTTCCCCAACCGATAACATAGCTCTTCCCAGTTGCATGGGCTCTGCACTAACTAACTCACCCGTCGCCGATGATTCTCAAGGAACCTGTTTTCGGCTCTCCTTGGAAATACACACTTCGGGGATTTCCTGATTCCTTAGGGCGTGTGCCAGCATCAACAGATGAACGAGTGTTCCCATGGTCTGACTGACCTCTCACACCGGCGTTCTCGTAGGCGCCCATCGATCCTAATCGAAAGGGCAATGAGGGAATCGAGGTCCAGTGGTATTTCCTGAGCATGGAACTCATCCTTTATCCCCTCCAACAGTCCGTGGAGGAAGGTGTCGAACAGAGCCTCCGGATTCCAGGAACTATCGGTGTCCAATGTGCGAAAATCTACTGCGTAGTCTGCCACACTATGAGAGTTCTGACGTACCTGCAGTATTTTGAGCCGCCTCCCTCCCGGGCACTGGAGAATCTAAAACCTCTCTCACCTCTGCCATAAATTCCTCCAGGCTATGGCACACCGCAGATTGCTGCTCCCACACAGCCGTTGCACAGGAGAGTGCCCTTCCAAACATGAGTGTGATTAAATATGCTATCTTCGATCGGTCCGACGGGAACGAAGAGGGCTGGAGTTTGAAAATGAGGGAGCACTGGGAAAGGAATGCCCGGCAGGTGCCAGGATCAACTGCATAACGCTCCTGAAGAGGTAAGCAGGATTCTCGGGGAGCCAGGATAGGTTGAACCAGTCCACAACTAGAAGAAAGGTTACTGAGTGGTTGGGAGGTCTGTGATGTGGCATGCTGCCTATGAGCTACTTCATGGATTTGCGCCATTATCGCCTTAAACCCTTGGTCGTGGCGTTCGGTCAGGGAATGAAGCCCTTCTAAAAGGTCCCGATGTAGCTCCCAATGGTGGTTCCCTGCAGGGAGACAACGTGATGGAGCTGGTCCAAGCCTGCTGGGTCTGTCATGGCCAGCTCGTACTAAATGCAGCAAAAAATGAACCGTCCTCTCACTGTTAACTGCGTTTATTTTCAGCAAACTTAACATGTGTAAATATTTGTATGAACATAAGATTCAACGACATAAACTGAACACGTTCCATAAACATGTGACTAACAGAAATTGAATAATGTGTACCTGAACAAAGGAGGGTATTAAGTACTGCAGTGCATTTCATCCTCACGGACTGCACCAGATTTTCCAGTTCTTGCTGGGAGATGTTACCCCACTCTTCCACCAAGGCACCTGCAAGTTCCCGGACATTTCTGGGGGGAATGGCCCTAGCCCTCACCCTCCGATCCAACAGGTCCCAGACGTGCTCAATGAGATTGAGATCTGGGCTCTTCGCTGGCCATGGCAGAACACTGACATTCCGGACTTGCAGGAAATCACGCATAGAACAAGCAGCGTGGCTGGTGGCATTGTCATGCTGGAGGGTCATGTCAGGATGAGCCTGCAAGAAGGGTAACACATGAGGGAGGAGGAAGTTTCCCTGTAACGCACAGCGTTGAGGTTGCCTGCAATGACAACAAGCTCAGTCCGATGATGCTGTGACACAACGTCCCAGACCATGACGGACCCTCCACCTCCAGATCGATCCCACTCTAGAGTACAGGCCCCGGTGTAACGCTCATTCCTTCAACGATAAAGGCGAATCTGACCATCACCCCCGGTGAGACAAAACAGCGACTTGTCAGTGAAGAGCACTTTTTGCCAGTCCTGTCTGGGCCAGCGACGGTGGGTTTGTGCCCATAGGCAACGTTTTTGCCGGTGCTGTCTGGTGAGGACCTGCCTTACAACAGGCCAACAAGCCCTCAGTCCATCCTCTCTCAGCCTATTGTGGACAGTCTGAGCACTGATAGAGGGATTGTGCGTTTCTGGTGTAACGGCAGTCGTTGTTGCCATCCTGTACCTGTCCCGCAGGTGTGCTGTTCGGATGTACCGATCCTGTGCAGGTGTTGATACACGTGGTCTGCCACTGCGAGGACGATCAGCTGTCCATCCTGTGTCCCTGTATTGTTGTCTTAGGCATCGCACAGTACGGATGTTGCAATTTATTGCCCTGGCTACATCTGCAGTCCTCATGCCTCCTTGCAGCATGCCTAAGGCAAGTTCAAGCAGATGAGCAGGGACCCTGGGCATCTTTCTTTTAGTGTTTTTCAGAGTCAATCGAAAGGCCTCTTTAGTGTCCTAAGTTTTCATAACTGTGACCTTAATTGCCTACTGTCTGTAAGCTGTTAGTGTTTTAATGACCGTTCCACAGGTGCATGTTCATTAATTGTTTATGGTTCATTGAACAAGCATGGGAAACAGTGTTTTAACCCTATACAATTAAGATCTGTGAAGTTATTTGGATTTTTACAAATTATCTTTGAAAGGCAAGGTCCTGAGAAAGTGATGTTTCTTTTTTTGGTGAGTTTATAAAGGGCACAAGGTGAGAACCAAATGCAGACACAGGAGGCAGATGGTTGAGCGACGATATTTATTATGACAAAAGGGGTAGGCAAAAGGCAGGTTGGGTACAGGCGAGAGTTTATAAACCAGGTCAGAGTCCAAATGGTACAAAACGATAGGTAGGCTCGAGGTCAGGGGTAGGCAGAGTGGTCAGGCAGGCAGGCTCAGAGTCAGGACAGGCAAGGGTCAAAACCAGGAGGTTGAGAAAAGAAAATACAAAATCATTTAAAAAATAAGTTAAACGCAAAGAAAAAAAAGGAAAAAACACAATTGTAAAACGTCAGCCTTCTTCTCCGGCGCCATTTTAACTGTATGGAGCCACTAACTAAAATGAGGGGTTCTACTTACCTAACATTGTGAATTGTTTTAAGATGGTCATACCATGGATCATTTAGCTATTTAATTTGGAATTTTAAGACCCCTCTATGTGTAAAAAAAAATCTTTACAAAATCTTTGATATATGGAAAACAGATAGTCCCAAAAAATCATAAGGAATAATGTTTTGAAGTGTCTGTCTTATAAAGTGTCTGAGATAAAAGAAAACTCAGGAAATTGTGTTTTTTGGACACATTTTTTAACCCCTTTTTTTTGGGCACAAAAAGTCCATTCATTTACCGGTACCGGGTTACCTTAAGACGAGGCCCGTGGCAGTTGTGGGTGTGATAGAACAATACGGAGAAAGTCTTGTTTTCGTGATAGTCTCCCCATTCCATAGAGTGGTCATGTTAGTTTGTAGGCCAAACCATTCTAACACCACTTTTGTGAGAAGATTTTCGGGATGTCTCCTGGTCTGACAAACAGTGCTGTAGCTCTGCCACTTTACACCGCAGGTGCGGAAGGCGGATGTAGGCGGATTGAGATATCTATCTCTAGAGTAGCCCAAAATTCAAAAGGCACTCGCACATCTGAGCAATCTTATTTGCAGGTGCATGGCAACAATTGAACAAGATGAAGGAAAAAGGAAACCGCACGCTGCTGTTGATAATATCACTGAGATTTGATAAGCTTTAAGTATGGGCCACACGGCCTTCGTCAGAGCATTTGTGATTTTTTAAAAATGTGCACCCTTATGTAGACCTGGCCCCACCCACATCCGTTCTACACATCGAAGGGGGGTTGGAGGCAAAGGAAAAACAAATAAGTGCTACCAAATATAATAATAATCATTTAATAAATATTACAAAAGTGTATAAATAAGGCGTATTGAACACGTCTGTAAAATCTCAATGAGGAAGTTTTCATTAGTCACTGGGTACATCGTTCGAAAACCGTCAGAATAATCTACAAGAGACACATATTTCATGTTCAAATTCACAACATAACATACATAGGCATTTCATAATTAAGTAATTTAGGAAATAATGTCTGGAGGGTGAAAATCCCAAAACATTCTCTTTTACTCAGAGTATTATTAGTATCTCCTCCCCTGTCTGATTTCTTAACTTTCTCTATGCCACAAAATCTAAAAAAGTGGAAATGTCATGCTTCAGGTCATTGAAATGTACAGCGACTGGATAATCCCTGTCATTTCCCCTGATTGAATTTATGTCCACTAATTCTCTGTTTGAGAGAGTGGGTGGTTTTCCCGACATAACAGAGCCCACATGGGCATTTAATAATGTAAATAACATGGGTGGTGGAACACGTAATAATGTAATTTATTTGGAACCGTTTTCCTGTTTGTGGGTGGCAGAAATATTCACACTTCATATTGTTGCACTGTGCGCATCCTCTGCATTTATAGCTACCATTTGGTAGAGGGCGTAAAAGAGCCTGGCTAATTTTATTTTGTGGCTGGCAGTTGGCATGAACCAATTTATCGCGTAAATTGCGACCTCTCCTATACACAATACGTGGTGGATATTTAAATTCAGCCGGCAAAGCTGGGTCCGATGATAAAATATGCCAGTCATAGACCAAAAGGGCACTCTTTGGCCTCATGGGTGGAATGTTATGAATATTTTTCAGAATTTCATAATTAATAAATATTTTTAGAAAATCTGGTGTTTCTATGTGAAACAGTTTTGTTATATTTCTGTCTTCTGTGATGTATAGAAATTGTAATATTGGGATGCAAACTCGAAATTGAATACATTTCAACTCTATATCTGACATGGTACAGGTGTCATATTTTTTTTAAAGCCCATAACCATGTGTGTAAGGTGTATACTTTTGTTTCAAAGTAGATTTGTTTGAGATGATCTAGAATCACAATGTGTGATCCTGATTTAGCCCACTGCTGTAAAAGGTTAAACTGACCGATTTCAATTTTTTTATTACATTGATGCACACGCCTATAGACTCTTAAGGATTTTACACTTTGTAACTGTTTTAAAGTCACCATTGGCCTCATAGTGAAATCCCTGAGTGGTTTCCTTCCTCTCCGGCAACTGAGTTAGCAAGTGCGCCTGTATCTTTGCAGTGACTGCATGTGTATTGAAACATCTTCCGAAGTGTAATTAATAACTTCACCATGTTCAAAGGGATATTTTCACATCTGCTTTTTTTTACCCATCTACCAATTGGTGCCTTTCCTTGCCAAGCATTGGAAAACCTTCCTGGTCTTTGTGGTTGAATCTGTGTTTGAAATTCACTGCTCGACGGAGGGACCTTACAGATAATTATATGTTTGGGGTACAGAGATGAGGTAGTCATTCAAAAATCATGTTATTATGTGATTTGTTCAGTAAAGTTTTACTCCTGAACTTATTTAGGTTTGCTATAACAAAGGGGTTGAATGTTTATTGACTAAAGATATTTCAGCTTATCATTAGAAAAACACGAGTTGACTTTGATATCTTATTAGGGCTAGCGGAACCCCTCGACAACATCCGCTGAAAAGGCATAGCGAAATTCAAAAATATTTTTTTGAAATATTTAACTTTCATACATTCACAAGTGCAAAACACCAAATTAAAGCTTAACTTCTTGTTAACTTCTTTGAGATAGGGGGCGATCTTTTAATTTTTGGATAAAAAACGTTCCCGTTTTAAACAAGATATTTTGTCACGAAAAGATGTCCGACTATGCATGTAATTGACAGCTTTGGAAAGAAAAACTCTGACGTTTCCAAAACTGCAAAGATATTATCTGTGAGTGCCCCAGAACTAATGCTACAGGCGAAACCAAGATGAAGTTTCATACAGGAAATGCCCCAGATTCTGAAGGCGCTGTGTTCCAATGTCTCCTTATATTTACATTTAACATTACATTTAAGTCATTTAGCAGACGCTCTTATCCAGAGCAACTTATATGGCTGTGAATGCGCCAGGAATGAGCCTGCCCTTTCTGTCGTTTCCCCAAGGTGTCTGCAGCATTGTGACGTATTTGTAGGCATATCATTGGAAGATTGACCATAAGAGACTACATTTACCAGGTGTCCGCCCGGTGTCCTGTGTCGAAATTATTGCGTAATCTCTAGGTCCATGCGCGTTCCATTTCTTCAGAAGAGAAAGTCAACTGCCACGAAGGATTTATCATCGATAGATATGTGAAAAACACCTTGAGGATTGATTCTAAACATCGTTTGCCATGTTTCTGTCAATATTATGGAGTTAATTTGGAAAAAAGTTTGCGTTTTAATGACTTAATTTTCGTTTTTTTTCTTACCCAAACGTGATGAAGAAAACGGAGCGATTTGTCAACACAAATAATATTTTTGTAAAAACTGAACTTTTGCTATCTAACTGAGTCTCCTCATTGAAAACATCTGAAGTTCTTCAAAGGTTAATGATTTTATTTGAATGCTTTTCTGGTTTTTGTGAAAATGTTGCATGCTGAATGCCAGGCATAATCCTATGCTAGGCTATCAATACTGTTACACAAATTCTTGTTTAGCTATGGTTCAAAAGCATATTTTGAAAATCTGAGATGACAGTGTTGTTAACAAAAGGCTAAGCTTGAGAGCAAATAGATTTCATTTCATTTGCGATTTTCATGAATAGTTAACATTGCGTTATGCTAATGAGCTTGCGGATAGATTTACACAATCCTGGATACAGGTTTTTTTCGTAGCTAAACGTGACGCAGAAAACGGAGCGATTTGTCCTAAACAAATCATCTTTCAGGAAAAACTGAACATTTGCTATCTAACTGAGTCTCCTCATTGAAAACATCCGAAGTTCTTCAAAGGTAAATTATTTTATTTGAATGCTTTTCTGGTTTTTGTCAAAATGTTGCCTGCTGAATGCTAACGCTAAATGCTACGCTAGCTATCAATAGCTATCAATACTGTTACACAAATGCTTGTTTTGCTATGATTGAGAAGCATATTTTTGAAAATCTGAGATGACAGTGTTGTTAACAAAAGGCTAAGCTTGAGAGCTAGCATATTGATTTCATTTCATTTGCGATTTTCATGAATAGTTAACGTTGCGTTATGGTAATGGACTTGAGGCTGTAGTCACGATCCCGGATCCGGGATGGCTCAACGCAAGAAGTTAATCTACCCATCGTGTGCAATTTCAAAAAGGCTTTACAGCGAAAGCTGAGACCTGTTAGGTCAGAGCCTAGTCACAAAAACACATACAGCCCTTTTCCAGCCAAAGAGAGTCACAAAAAGCAGAAATAGAGATAAAATGAATCACTAACCTTTGATGATCTTCATCAGATGACACTCATAGGACTTCATGTTACACAATACATGTATGTTTTGTTTGATAAAGTTCATATTTATATCCAAAAATTTCAGTTTACATAGGTGCTTTATGGTCAGTAATGTTGTGCCTCGAAAACATCCGGCAAATCTTCAGAGAGCCACATCAATTTACAGAAATACTCATAATAAAAAACTTTGATAAAAGATACAAGTATAATGCACAGAATTATAGATATACTTCTCTTTAATGCAACTGCTGTGTCAGATTTCAATAAAGCTTTACGGGAAAAGCAAACCATGCAATAATCTGAGTACGGCGCTCAGACACAAAAACAAGCCATGCAGATACCCGCCATGTTGTGGAGTCAGTAAAAGTCAGAAATAGCATTATAAATATTCACTTACCTTTGATGATCTTCATCAGAATGCACTCCCAGGAATCCCAGTTCCACAATAAATGTTTGTTTTGTTCGATAAAGTCCATCATTTATGTCCAAATGCCTCGTTTTGTTAGTGCGTTTAGTAAAACAATCCAAACTCACGAGGCGCTTGCAAAGTCCAGGCAAAAGTTCAGACAAAAAGTTCAAAAAGTTATATTACAGTTTGTAGAAACATGTCAAACGATGTATAGAATCAATCTTCAGGATGTTTTTAACATAAATCTTCAATAATGTTCCAACCGGAGAATTCCTTTGAAATGCAATGCAACGCAGGTCGCTCTCACGGGTGCGCGCGTGATCAGCTCATGCCACTCTGCCAGACCTCTTAATCAGCTCTCATTCGCCCACACAGTAGAAGCCTCAAACAACATTCTAAAGACTGTTGACATCTAGTGGGAGCCTTAGGAAGTGCAATATTACCCCATAGACACTTTATATTCGATAGGCAATGAGTTGAAAAACTACAAACCTCAGATTTCCCACTTCCTGGTTGGATTTTTCTCAGGTTTTTGCCTGCCATATGAGTTCTGTTATACTCACAGAAATCATTCAAACAGTGTTAGAAGCTTCAGAGTGTTTTCTATGCAATACTACTAACAATATGCATATATTAGCTTCTGGGCCTGAGTAGCAGGAAGTTTACTCTGGGCACGCTTTTCATCCGAACGTGAAAATGCTGCCCCCTATCCCAAACAGGATATGGTGTGGTATTGTGTGTATGCCAGTGACAAAAAATAAAAAAAATTCAGGCGGTAACACAACAAAATGTGGAAGAAGTCAAAGGGTGGGAATACTTTCTGAAGGCACTGTAAAACTAGCTGAAACGAGCCACCTACGATTCCCTACAGGGCAGCTTCTTGTTATTATTTCTAGCTATTTGGCCATCCAGAATCATAACATGGACTTTTACTCCATTGAAGCGTGCGCATCGTTTTCGTGACGTTGTCAGTTAAGCCATATATTAAACCGTTCGGACTTTACATATGTTTTTGTGAGATGAACCGTTTTCTGCTATGTGGACTACAGAGAAGAGTCCACTCCCTTTTTTCTGACACAGAGGCTGTCCTTTGAATTGCTCAATTGCTCCCTATTGCTGTCCCCACATGCTTCAAGATGGCCACCATTGTTCCTGTATCCAAGAAGGCAAAGATAACTGAACTAAATTACTATATTCCCGTAGCACTCACTTCTGTCTTTATGAAGTGCTTTGAGAGACTAGTCAAGTATCATATCACCTCCACCTTACCTGCCACCCTAGACCCACTTCAATTTACTTACCGCCCCAATAGGTCCACAGACGATGCAATCGCCATCACACTGCACATTGCCCTATCCCATCTGGACAAGAGGAATACCTATTAGGTATTCCTCTTGTCCAGATGGGATAGGGCAATGTAAGAACGATGTTCATCGACTACAGCTCAGCATTCAACACTATAGTACCCTCCAAGCTCATCATTAAGCTTGAGGCCCTGGGACTCAACCCCGCCCTGTGCAATTGGGTCCTGAATATTCTGACGGGCCCCCAGGTGGTGAAGGTAGGAAATGACATCTCCACTTCGCTGATCTTCAACACTGGGGCCCCACAAGGGTGCGTGCTCAGCCCCATCCTGTACTCCCTGTTCACCCATGACTGCGTGGCCATGCATGACTCCAACTCAATCATCACATTTTCAGACGACACAACAGTAGTGGGCTTGATTACCAACAACGATGAGACAGCCTACAGGGAGGAGGTGAGGGCACTCGGAGTGTGGTGTCAGGAAAACAACTTCTCACTCAACATCAAATCAAATGTATTTATACAGCCCTTCTTACATCAGCTGATATATCAAAGTGCTGTACAGAAACCCAGCCTAAAACCCCAAACAGCAAGCAATGCAGGTGTAGAAGCACGGTGGCTAGGAAAAACTCCCTAGAAAGGCCAAAACCTAGGAAGAAACCTAGAGAGGAACCAGGCTATGAGGGGCGGCCAGTCCTCTTCTGGCTGTGCCGGGTGGAGATTATAACAGAACATGGCCAAGATGTTCAAATGTTCATAAATGACCAGCATGGTCAAATAATAATAATCACAGTAGTTGTCGAGGGTGCAACAAGTCAGCACCTCAGGAGTAAATGTCAGTTGGCTTTGCATAGCCGATCATTGAGAGTATCTCTACCGCTCCTGCTGTCCCCTGAGAGTTGAAGACAGCAGGTCTGGGACAGGTAGCACATCCGGTGAACAGGTCACGGTTCCATAGCTGCAGGCAGAACAGTTGAAACTGGAGCAGCAGCACGGCCAGGTGGACTGGGGACAGCAAGGAGTCATCATGCCAGGTAGCCCTGAGGCATGGTCCTAGGACTCAGGTCCTCAGAAAGGGAGAGAAAGAAAGAAAGAAAGAAAGAAAGAGAGAAAGAGAGAATTAGAGACCGCATACTTAAATTCACACAGTACACCGGATCAGACAGGAGAAATACTCCAGATATAACAGACTGACCCTAGCCCCCCAACACAAACTACTGCAGCATAAATACTGGAGGCTGAGACAGGAGGGATCAGGAGACACTGTGGCTCCATCCAATGATACCCCCGGACAGGGCCAAACAGGCAGGATATAACCCCACCCACTTTGCCAAAGCACAGCCCCCACACCACTAGAGAGATATCTTCAACCACCAACTTACCATCCTGAGACAAGAGAGAGTATAGCCCACAAAGATCTCCGCCACGGCACAACCCAAGGAGGGGCGCCAACCCAGACAGGAAGACCATGTCAGCAACTCAACCCACTCAAGTGACACACCCCTCCTAGGGACGGCATGGAAGAGCACCAGTAAACCAGTGACTCAGCCCCTGTAATAGGGTTAGAGGCAGAGAATCCCAGTGAAGAGAGGGGAACCGGTCAGGCAGAGACAGCAAGGGCGGTTCGTTGCTCCAGTGCCTTTCCGTTCACCTTCACACTCCTGGGCCAGACTACACTTAATCATAGAACCTATTAAAGAGATGAGTCTTCAATAAACACTTAAAGGTTGAGACCGAGTCTGCGTCTCACACATGGGTAGGCAGACCATTCCATAAAAATGGACCTCTATAGGAGAAAGCCCTGCCTCCAGCTGTTTGCTTAGAAATTCTAGGGACAATTAGGAGGCCTGCATCTTGTGACTGTAGCGTACGTGTAGGTATGTACGGCAGGACCAAATCGGAAAGATAGGTAGGTAGGAGCAAGCCCATGTAATGCTTTGTAGGTTAGCAGAAAAACCTTTAAATCAGCCCATGCCTTAACAGGAAGCCAGTATAGGAAGGCTAGCACTGGAGTAATATGATCAAATCTTTTGGTTCTAGTCAGGATTCTAGCAGGCGTATTTAGTACTAACTGAAGTTTATTTAGTGCTTTATCCGGGTAGCAGGAAAGTAGAGCATTGCAGTAGTCTAACCTAGAAGTAACAAAAGTATGGATTCATTTTTCTGCATCATTTTTGGACAGGAAGTTTCTAATTTTTGCAATGTTACTTAGATGGAAAAAAGCAAAGGAGATGATCATGGACTTCAGGAAAGTGGAGAAGGTGAGAAGGTTGAAAGTTGAAGGTTGAAAGTTAAGTTGAAAGTTAAGTTCCTCGGCGTACACGTCACAGACAAACTAAAATGGTCCACCCACACAGACAGTGTGGTGAAGAAGGCGCAACAGCACCTCTTCAACCTCAGGAGGCTGAAGAAATTTGGCTTGTCACCTAAAACTCTCACAAACTTTTACAGACGCACAATTGAGAGCATCCTGTAGGGCTGTATCACCACCTGATACGGCAATTGCACTGCCCACAACCGCAAGGTTGTGCAAACTATCACCGGGTGCAAACTATCTGCCCTCCAGGACACCTGCAGCACCCGATCTCACAGGAAGGCCAAAAAGATAATCAAGGACAACAACCACCCGAGACACTGCCTGTTCACCCCACCCCGCTACCATCCAGAAAGTGAGGTCAGTATAGGTGCATCAAAGCTGGAACCGAGAGACTGAAAAAACTCTTCTATCTCAAGTCCATCAGACTGTTAAACAGCCATCACCAACACAGAGAGGCTGCTGCCTACATACATACTCGGCATCATAGGCCACTTTAATAAATGGATCACTAGTCACTTGAATAATGTTTACATATCTTGCATTACTCATCTCATATGGATATACTGTATTCTATACCATCTATTGCTTCTTTCCTATGCCGCTCGGTCATCGCTCATCCATAAGTTTCCCACAATAAGTTGGGTGAATTTTGGCCCATTCCTCCTGACAGAGCTGGTGTAAGTGAGTCAGGTTTGTAGGCCTCCTTGATCGCACACACTTTTCAGTTCTGCCCACAAATTTTCTATAGGATTGAGGATTTTCTATAGGATATAGGCTTTGTGATCGCCACTCCAGAACGCGTCTCCTTCCTGAGCGGTATGACGGCTGCGTGGTCCCATGGTGTTTATACTTGCGTACTATTGTTTGTACAGATGAACGTGGTACCTTCAAGCGTTTGGAAATTGCTCCCAAGGATGAACCAGACTTGTGGAGGTTTACCATTTTGTTCTGAGGTCTTGGCTGATTTCTTTCGATTTTCCCATGATGTCAAGCAAAGAGGCACTGAGTTTGAAGGTAGGCCTTGAAATACATCCACAGGTACACCTCCAATTGACTCAAATGATGTCAATTAGCCTATCAGAAGCTTCTAAAGCCATGACATCATTTTCTGGAATTTTCCAAGCCGTTTAATGGCACAGTCAACTTAGTGTATGTAAACATCTGACCCACTGGAATTGTGATACAGTGAATTATAAGTGAAATAATCTGTCTGTAAACAATTGTTGGAAAAATTACTTGTGTCATGCACAGAATAGATGTCCTAACCGACTTGCCAAAACTATAGTTTGTTAACAAGAAATTTGTGGAGTAGTTAAAAAACAAGTTTTAATGACTCCAACCTAAGTGTATGTAAACGTCCGACTTCAACTGTATTCTTATTACATTCCTTTACTTAGATTTGTGTGTATTAGGTAGTTGTTGTGGAATTGCTAGATTACTTGTTAGATATTACTGCACTTCTGGAACTAGAAGCACAAGCATTTCGCTACACTTGCATTAACATCTGCTGACTATGTGTATGTGACCAATAAAATTGGATTTGATTTGAAACCTTTTTTGAAGTTGTGATAAAGTTTCCCACTCCCTGATGTCTTCCAGCAAGGATTGACATTGATGCTCATAGTGTTTTTGTTTCCAGAAACTAATTTGTCTTCATTATAATACCTATGAAGGCAGGTCACATACTGTAGTTGTCATAGTGACGGGGAGTTAGTTACTCGAGGGGGGTACCGGTCCAGGTATAGCTCTGGCTCTGTGTCGGTGCGTTCATTCCACCGTTACAGAGCACAGCCAAGGAAGATGAGAAAGTAAAGTATCTTCAGAGAATACCTCATGTCACCATGCCTAGGAAGAGTGATGTAGCAGTGATGATGGAGGATGGTGAGTTGAGATTCAGAATGTCAGTGGTAAATGTTTTAATGCTCTGGCTTTGAGGTGAATTAAAGCCTTATATGGGATGCAAATTGATGACAGGTGTCTTAGCGGTTGAGCAATTGGCTAGTAACTGAAAGGATGCTGGTTCAAATCCCTGAGCCGAATAGGTGAAACATCTGTTGATGTGCCTTTGAGCAAGGCACTTAACCCAGACTGCTCCATGGTCACCGTCAATAATGGCTGATCTCTGGCCGTCACCCCAATCTCCGAGGGTCTCTCAGGGGGAGTAGGATATGCAAACAAAACATTTCGCATTTACATGTATAATACATACTTGTGAAATAGGACAAATGTAAGCACCCACCTAATTATTATTAAATGCTCAAATCCGTGTAAACTCACAGCTGATCGTCCTCGCAGTGGCAGACCACGTGTAACAACACCTGCACAGGATCGGTACATCCGAACATCACACCTGCGGGACAAGTACAGGATGGCAACAACAACTGCTCAAGTTACAGCAGGAATGCACAATCGTGCTCAGACTGTGCTCAGACTGTCCGCAGTAGGCTGAGAGGCTGGACTGAGGGCTTGTAGGCCTGTTGCAAGGCAGGTCCTCATCAGATATCACCGGCAACAACGTTGCCTATGGGCACAAATCCACCGTCGCTGGCACAGACAGGACTGGCAAAAAGTGCTCTTCACTGACGAGTCGCGGTTTTGTCTCACCAGGGGTGATGGTCGGATTCACATTTATCGTTGAAGGAATGAGTGTTACACCGAGGCCTGTACTCTGGAGTGGGATCGATTTTCATGTGGAGTGTCTGTCATGGTCTGGGGCGGTGTGTCACAGCATCATCGGACTGAGCTTGTTGTCATTGCAGGCAACCTCAACGCTGTGCGTTACAGGGAAGACATCCTCCTCCCTCATGTGGTACCCTTCCTGCAGGCTCATCCTGACATGACCTTCCAGCATAACAGTGTCACCAGCCATACTGCTTGTTCTGTGCGTGATTTCCTGCAAGACAGGAATGTCAGTGTTCTGCCATGGCCAGCGAAGGGCCCGGATTGAGATCCCATTGAGCAAGTCTGGGACCTGTTGGATCGGAGGGTGAGGGCTAGTGTCACGTTCTGACCTTTATTTCCTTTGTTTTGTATTTATTTAGTATGGTCAGGGCGTGAGTTGGGTGGGCAGTCTATGTTTGTTTTTTCTATGATTTGGGTATTTCTATGTTTCGGCCTAGTATGGTTCTCAATCAGAGGCAGGTGTCATTAGTTGTCTCTGATTGAGAATCATACTTAGGTAGCCTGGGTTGCACTGTTTGTTTGTGGGTGATTGTCTATGTTGATGGCTTGTTTCAGCGCAGCTCGCATTAGCTTCACGGTTGTTATTTTGTTTACTGTTTTTGTATAGTGTTTCAGTGTTCAGTTCTTTCTTTAATTAAACATTCAACATGAACACATATCACGCTGCATTTTGGTCCTCCGATCCTTCTCGCCTCTCCTCTTCAGATGAAGAGGAGGACGACCGTGACAGCTAGGGCCATTCCCCCCAGAAATGTCCGGGAACTTGCAGGTGCCTTAGTGGAAAAGTGGGGTAACATCTCACAAGAACTGGCAAGTCTGGTGCAGTTCATGAGGAGGAGATGCACGGCAGTACTTAATGCAGCTGGTGGCCACAACAGATACTTAGGATTTTGACTCCCCCTTTGTTCAAGGACACATTATTCAATTTCTGTTAGTCACATGTCTGTGGAACTTGTTCAGTTTATGTCTCAGTTGTTGAATCTTGTGTTCATACACATATTTACACATGTTTTAAGTTGCTGAAAATAAACGCAGTTGACAGTGAGAGGATGTTTCTTTTTTTGCTGAGTTTAGATACATTTTGGGTGATTTGTGTCAGCTTAGAGATGTCTGAATGAGTGGTGGAAATGTATTTGTTTGTGTTGTCATTCAGTTGGAATCGAGATTGACGGGGACGTGGGTGACAGTGAAGGTAAGTGGAGATGAGTTCTCACCCTCCCCGTATAACACGGAGCTTATAGTTGTGTCTTTCTCTGTGAATAAGGCAGACAACTATTGACACTGGTTGTTAGAATTGAACTGATATTTTTAAATGCTTCAGCTCTAACTGTATTAGCGGCTTTTTTTACTTGCTGAAAGTGTATTTTTGCTTGTGTGTTTGAGCTGTTGTGTGTGTGTGTGTGTGTGTGTGTGTGTGTATATACAGACGACACCAGTCGAAGGGGTGGGAACAGAAGACCGGCGGCTGACAGAGGAGGAGCCCGCAGCAGGGGCAAAAAATCCAGCCAGCGAAGATGAGGATGATGAAGAGGAGGCTCCCAGAAACCGCAGAGGAGCCAATGAGAAGACGGCCACTAAGTCACGTGACGGCGACGATGACAGTGAGGATAATGCCCCCAAGAGGAGACGAGGAGAAGCAAACAAAAAGAAAGGAGGAAAGGCCCAGGACAGTGACGGTGAGGAGGAGAAGGGGAACAAGGGAAAGAAGAAGGGAGCCGCAGAAAAGAAGGGGAAAGAAGAGGAGACCAAAGTTAAGAAAGGAGACGCCAAGGGGAAGGGCAAAGGAAGATGAGAAGGAAGATGAGAAGGAAAAGAAGAAGAAAAAGAAGAGAGCAGGTATCTTGGATGGAAATCAGGACCCCAAGCGATAGTGTGATGACCTTAGAGAAGATACTAAACGTAATACTACACAGCACAGGAATCAAAGTAATGGGTCAAATACATTATTTAAGTGTATTATACAGTATTTGCCAGAGGTGGGACCAAGTCATTGTTTTACTAGTCACAAGTAAGTCTCAAGTCTTAGCACTCAAGTCCCAAGTCAAGACAGGCAAGTCCGAGTCAAGTCTCAAGTCAAGACCATCAAGTATCAAGTCAAGTCTCAAGTCCTAAACTTTGAGTTTCGAGTCCTAAACATGTCATAATGTGCTCTTCAACAAATGTAATACCATTTCATATTTTTAACAAGAGTAATAGTATATTACATTTACGCAAATTATGAATGCTTTTAAAATATCTATATATTTATTGCTTTCCAAATAAATGTTATATTTACATGGGGATACATACATAGTGATACATGTTGATCGACTATCGAGGATCGCTATGGGGCGCAATCGGGTGAAGTAGGCTTGTACACAATCTCTTGGAAATTGTTGCGCCTCAGTCTAATTTTCTTCCAGCATGTTTTGCAAATTGCAATCAGTTTTTTTGTTGATAAAGCGTTGTCTTTATATCAGAAAATGATCATTTTGGGTATCATCTTTCCAAGTGCTCCATCTGAATTCACCCGCCGACGTTCCTCTGCACTGCCACGCACAACTTTTTCTCAGCTGGCACAATTTGATTGGCTACTGTCCGATTCAAACTGTAATCGGTTAAATGAAGAGTTGATGCGCTGCACACTTTTTTTAATAGAATCATTTTTAATATTTGGGCTTGGGGAGGGTATCAAGTCCAAGTCAAGTCACGAGTCATTGGTGTTAAAGTCAAAGTCGAGTTGCAAGACATCATATTTGTGACTTGAGTCCAAGTCATGTGACTCGAATCCACACCTCTGGTATTAGCTAAAATAGGATACAGCCTGATTTTAAAATGGATCAAATTTAGATTTTTTTGGTCACTCACAATACCCGATAATGTCAAAGAGGAATTATGTTTTTCTAAAAGTGTACAAATTAATTACATTTTTTAATTGGAATGAGTCAATACGTGTTCAACCCATTTGTTATGGCAAGCCTGTCACGGCCGTCGAATGAAGAGGACCAAAGTGCAGCGTGGTAAGCGTACATATTCCTTTTATTTAGGATGACGCCGACAAAAACAATAAACAATACAAAAAAAACTTGAAGCTTAAGGGCTATGTGCCACAAACAAAGTTAACTACCCACAATCACAGGTGGGAAAAAGGTCAGGGCGTGACAGTAGTCCCCCCCCCCCCAAAGGTGCGGACTCCGGCAGCAAAACCTGAACTTATAGGGGAGTGGGCATCTATCCGTGGTAGTGGCTCTGTTGTGGGACGTAGACCCCACTCCACCTCTGGCTCACCCCGCTTTGGTGGCGCCTCTGGTGTGGGGACCCTCGTTGCGGGCCCCAGACTGGGCACCCTTGCTGCGGGCCCTGGACTGGGCACCCTCGCTGCGGGCCCTGGACTGGGCACCCTCGCTGCGGGCCCCGGACTGGGCACCCTCGCTGCGGGCCCCGGACTGGGCACCCTCGCTGCGGGCCCCGGACTGGAGACCGTCGCTGGAGGCTTCGTGCCATGGATCACCGCTGGAGGCTTCTTGCCATGGATCATCACTGAAGGCTTCTTGCCATGGATTATCACTGGAGGCTTCGTGCCATGGATCATCACTGGAGGCTTCTTGCCATGGATTATCACTGGAGGCTTCGTGCCATGGATCATCACTGGAGGCTTCGTGCCATGGATCATCACTGGAGGCTTCGTGCCATGGATCATCACTGGAGGCTTTGTGCCATGGATCATCACTGGAGGCTTCGTGCCATGGATCATCACTGGAGTGGAGAGACACACAGGAGGCCTGGCTCTGGGAGCAGGAACAGGACTCACCAGGCTGGGGAGACATACAGGAGGCTTAGTGCGTAGAGCTGGCACAGGGCTTACCGGGCTGGGCAGACGTACAGGAGACCGGGTGCGTGGAGCTGGCACAGGATATACTGGGCCGCGGAGATGCAAGATGCACCGGAGGTCTGGAGCGCAGAGCTGGCACAACCCATCCTGGCTGGATGCTTACCCTAGCCCGGCAACTGCGGGTTGCTGGCACAGGACGCACTGGGCTGTGGATGCGTACCGGTGACACAGTACGTGTAACCGCAAAGCATGGTGCCTGAAGGGTCACATGCTCCTCAAAGCGACTGTCTTGCTCCACACTTCAACCCCTCCAAACTCTTTAGTCCCTCTCCACTGCCAACCACTCCTCACTCAAACGGTCCAAGAATTCCTCCTCGGTCTCGGACTCACCCCTCAGCACCGACGCCCACGTCATCTGCCCCACCCCAAAAAAAATATTTTGGGGCTGCCTCTCAGGTTTCCGTCGTGTCCTCTCCTCCTGCCCACCCTGCTTGGTCCTTTGGTGGTGGGAAGTTCTGTCACGGCCGTCGAATGAAGAGGACCAAAGCGCAGCGTGGTCAGCGTACATATTCCTTTTATTTTGGATGACGCAGACAATAACAATAAACAATACAAAACAACCGTGACGCTTAAGGGCTATGTGCCACAAACAAAGTTAACTACCCACAATCACATGTGGGAAAAAGGGCTGCCTAAGTATGGTTCCCAATCAGAGACAATGATAGACAGCTCTCCCTGATTGAGAACCATACCCGGCCAAAACAAAGAAATACAAAACATAGAAAATAGAACATAGAATGCCCACCCAAATCACACCCTGAACAAACCAAAATAGAGACATAAAAAGCTCTCTAAGGTCAGGGCGAGACAAAGCCTAAATAAGTTTAGGAGTAACAATGTGCTTCACAAGTCACCTCATCTCTGTATCCCACACATACTGTATGTGTGTAAGGTCCCTCAGTCGAACAGTGAATTTCAAACACAGATTTAACCACAAAGACCACAGGGAGGTTTTCCAATGCCTCATAAAGAAGGGCACCAATTGGTAGATAGGAAAACAAACAAACAGACCTCTGCTGTTTTCAATCAAGATCTCAGCGATCACTGCCTCATTGCCTGCATCCGTAGTGGGTCTGCGACCAAACGACCACCCCTCATCACTGTCAAACGCTCCCTGAAACACTTCTGCGAGCATGCCTTTCTAATCGACCTGGCCGGGGTATCCTGGAATGACATTGACCTCATCCCGTCAGTAGATGATGCCTGGTTATTCTTTAAAAGTGCCTTCCTCGCCATCTTAAATAAGCATGCCCCTCTCAAAAAATGTAGAACTAGGAATAGATATAGTACTTGGTTCACTCCAGACCTGTCTGCCCTTGACCAGCACAAAAACATCCTTTGGCGTTCTGCATTAGCATCGAATAGCCCCCGTGATATGCAACTTTTCAGGGAAGTTAGGAACAAATATACACAGGCAGTTAGAAAAGCTAAGGCAAGCTTTTTCAAACAGAAATTTGCATCCTGTAGTACTAACTCAAAAAAGTTCTGGGACACTGTAAAGTCCATGGAGAATAAGAGCATCTCCTCCCAGCTGCCCACTGCTCTGAGGCTAGGAAACACTGTCACCACCGATAAATCCACTGTAATTGAGAATTTCCATAAGCATTTCTCTACGGCTGGCCATGCTTTCCACATGGCTACCCCTACCCCGGTCAACTGCCCGGCACCCTCCACAGCACCCCGCCAAAGCCCCCACCATTTCTCCTTTACCCAAATCCAGATAGCTGATGTTCTGAAAGAGTTGCAAAATCTGGACCCCTACAAATCAGCCGGGCTAGACAATCTGGACCCCCTCTTTCTATAATTATCTGCCGAAATTGTTGCAACCCCTATTACTAGCCTGTTCAATCTCTCTTTCGTATCGTCTGAGATTCCCAAAGATTGGAAAGCTGCCACGGTCATCCCCCTCTTCAAAGGACACTCTAGACCCAAACTGCTACAGACCTATATCTATACCACCCTGTCTTTCTAAGGTCTTTGAAAGCCAAGTTAACAAACAGATTACTGACCATTTCGAATCCCACCATACCTTCTCCCCTATGCAATCTGGTTTCAGAGCTGGTCATGGGTGCACCTCAGCCACGCTCAAGGTTCTAAACAACATCATAACCACCATCGATAAGAGACATTACTGTGCAGCCGTATTCATCGACCTGGCCAAGGCTTTCGACTCTGGCAATCACAACATTCTTTTTTCTTTTCTTTTTTTGTTGTTGAATTTTTACCCCTTTTTTCTCCCCAATTTCGTGGTGTCCAATTGTTGTGGTAGCTACTATCTTGTCTCATCACTACAACTCCCATACGGGCTCAGGAGAGACGAAGGTTGAAAGTCATGCGTCCTCCGATACACAACCCAACCTAGCCGCACTGCTTCTTTAACACAGCGCGCATCCAATGTGTCGGAGGAAACACCGTGCACCTGGCAACCTTGGCTAGCGCGCACTGCGCCCGGCCCGCCACAGGGGTCGCTGGTGCGCAATGAGACAAGGACATCCCCACCGACCAAGCCCTCCCTAAACCGTGCGTCGCCCATGGACCTCCCGGTCGCGGCCGGTTACGACAGAGCCTGGGCGCGAACCCAGAGTCTCTGATTGCACAGCTGGCGCTGCAGTACAGCGCCCTTAACCACTGTGCCACCCGGGAGACCTCAATCACAACATTCTTATTGGCAGACTCGACAGCCTTGGTTTCTCAAATGATTGCCTCGCCTGGTTTACCAACTACTTCTCTGATAGAATTCAGTGTGTCAAATCAGAGGGCCTGTTGTCCGGACCTCTGGCAGTCTCTATGGGTGTGCCACAGGGTTCAATTCTCGGGCCGACTCTCTGTGTTGTTGTATGTGTCGAATTGCTACGCTTTATCTTGGCCAGGTCGCAGTTACAAATGAGAACTTGTTTAAAAATGAGCAGGAGAACCAGAAGGATGAAAACATCCACCTGAGGAGGTTCCTTCGTGTGCTGGCCAATGTCATCAACTGCTGCCTGGGGGGGAAGTGGCTACCTCATCTTCTTCGTGGTGAAGAGGTCCCAGGAGTTTGCCAACAGGGACGATCTGAGCTGGTACAATAAAAACGAGGTAATGCTTGGAGAATGGCGTTGATGTCAAGTACATTCTTTCAAACCAATAGAATCAGTTTATATTTGGAAAACATGTATAGTGATATTATGTTATATAGATGTAGGATCTTCATTTGATCACATGTTGCAGGAGGCTTAAAAAGGCTTCAGAAGTTTGTAATTTCCACTTTGAAATTTCAGACTTAATTTTCCCTTACAGAAAATGTATAAACCCCTACAAAAATGCCCATTAATTATAATCCACATAATAATGTTTCCTGTTGATGCAGGAATATTTTCCTGTTGTAGCAAACTGGCTCAAATTAAGATCCTACATCTGTAATATTGCAGCCTTCTTTTTTCATCTCATTCATTACTGACTAAACAAACTTCCCTCTCTATTTCATCACTGACATCTTTTTTTATCATATGGTGTTGTGTAAAGTGGTGGTGTAGTGGGGAGATGGTATGATTCCTGCCATGGTTCCTCTGTGTAGTTGGAGCTCATCATGTCCCTGTTGGTGCCTGGTCTGTCCTCCCCTGTTTGAGACAATACCTGAGCTGGAGGAGTACCACCCCCAGATCACCATCAAATGGCAGCTGGGGGACATCTTTGCCCTCTTTCTGGGAAACCTCTACACCTTCCTATATTCACCCTATTAATCTGTCCAGAACTCTTATTCATTTTACAGCACAAAAATAAATACATCTCTCTTCTCCCTCTCACAAGCCAAATCCATCCCTCTCCACCTCCCCCTCCCAGTTCTCCAACCAAGCCAAGCTTGTCCAAACCTCCCATCCATACCCACCCAAGCTTGTCCCAACTTCGCATTTGTCCCACCCTCCCTACCGCTTCAGACACACTTACACCCAACCAGATGTACTCATCCATTCTCATCCATTCCAGACAAACTTATACCCTATGCATCCACAAACCCATTCTCTACCACCCTCCTACACATATTCATCATCCCTCACTCTTCCCTCACACTCCCATTCACGTACACAAACATGCACATTCTTAGAACAGTTATTGTCATAAGTTGAGACAATATCCTTTCCCTCTCCTCGACAATATATATTCTACTTTCCCCAAGTAGCTGTTCTTCTCTATAAAGTAACGGTTGAAGTAACCAATGTGCTACATGGAGACTGAAAAGACAATTCAAAGGGGGAAATATAGCATGCATGTCATAAGCTGGTCTAAGGCATCACTGTATGTAGCCTAGTGCACTCATTGTTTTTACTACTTCGTCCTCTTCTCAGAATAATTATTTTGGTCTGATGGTTCCACAGTTTGAAGATCACCATGTGTGGGTATTTAGAGTTCTTCTGTTTCACACCGATCCTATGGCATCCTTCCAGATCTTTTGCTGATATATCCACATCAAGTTCCTCTGATATCAGTTTGACCACGTAGCAGGAAAATTCCCCTTTTTTCTCGTTTTCCGCTAAGGCCAATTTTCTCATGTTGTTTTGATTCATTCTGTTTTCTTGCTGGTTCAATTCATCTTCTAAAGTTTGCAACTTTGATTCCAAAAGGCACATTTTGTTGTCTTGTTTGTTCGTGCGCGTGCTTTGTTAGTACGTGTCTGACATGATAGCCTTTACTTTATTTTTAAGCAGATCTACTTTTGCAACAACCATGTAAAATGGCACCGGAGAAGAAGGCGAGTCTGACGAGCCCAACGCTAACGATATACTGCTGTCTCGGGAACAGGCCCAGATCCCTGTGATTTGCGGGAAGAGGAGGCAGAGAAAAAGGGTCCGGAGGGCGGGCTGCTTTCTGAGAATTCGTAGGCGATAGAATAAACCCCCACTTCCTTCCATTCTGCAAGCAAACGTGCAATCTTTGGACAATAAATTATATGACCTTAAAGTACCAACGGGACATTCAAAACTGTAAAATCTTATGCTTCACGGAGTCATGGCTGAACGACGACACTATTAGCATACAGCTGGCTGGTTATACACTGCACCAGCAGGATAGAACAGCGGAGTCTGATAAAACAAGGGGCTGCGGACTATGTATTTTTGTAAAGAACAGCTGGTGCACAATATCTAAGGAAGTCTCGAGCTATTGCTTGCCTGAGGTAGAGTATCTCATGATAAGCTGTAGACCACACTATCTACTTTGAGAGTTTTCATCTGTATTTTTCGTAGCTGTTTACAAACCACCACCGTCAGAGGCTGGCACTAAGACAGCATTGAATGAGCTGTATTCCGCAATAAGCAAACAAGAAAACGCTCACCCAGAGGCGGCGCTCCTAGTAGCCGGGGACTTTAATGTAGGGAAACTGAAATCCGTTTTACCAAATTTCTATCGGCATGTTAAATGTGCAACCTGAGGAAAAAAAACTCTGGACCACCTTTACTCCACACACAGAGATGCATACAAACCGCTCCCTCGCCCTCCATTTGGCAAATCTGACCATAATTCTATCATTCTGATTCCTGCTTACAAGCAAAAATTAAAGCAGGAAGCCCCAGTGACTCGATCAATAAAAAAGTGGTCAGATGAAGCAGATGCTAAGCTACAGAACTGTTCTGCTAGCACAGACTGGAATATGTTCCGGAATTCCTCCGATGGCATTGAGGAGTACACCACATCAGTCATTGGCTTCATCAATAAGTGCACTGATGATGTCATCCCCACAGTGACCGTATGTACATACCCCAACCAGAAGCAATGGATTACAGGCAACATCCACACTGAGCTAAAGGCTAGAGCTGCCGCTTTCAAGGAGAGGGACTCTAACCCAGAAGCTTATAAGAAATCCCGCTATGCCCTCCGACGAACCATCAAACAGGCAAAGTGTCAATACAGGACTAAGATCGAATCGTACTAGACCGGCTCTGACGCTCATCAGATGTGGCAGGGCTTGCAAATCATTACAGACTACAAAGGGAAGCACAGCCAAGAGCTGCCCAGTGACACGAGCCTACCAGACGAGCTAAACTACGTCTATGCTCACTTTGAGGCAAATAACATTGAAACATGCATGAGAGCACCAGCTGTTCTGGAAGACTGTGTGATCACACTCTCCGCAGCCGATGTGAGTAAGACCTTTAAACAGGTCAAAGGCCTTTGAAAACGGATTTCCTATTAACTTGAATAACTCTATTCTTCCAAGTCAATGTTTTGTGTGGGGAAACATTGTGCTTGAATACCATTTTCCAGAAAAATAACATATGATGGTGAAACTTAGACAATTTCACAGGTCATTTTGGAGGGTCAAAATCCACCAAGTTTATTCAACAGACTGTTAGGGATATGATACAACATAGAGATAGGATTAGACAGACATCATTTCAACCATGTAATTCTAAAAGCACCCACTAACGATTCCATATCAATAGCCTGTAAACCTCCACGATCATACTCTTTCACTAATTGTGATCTCCGAATATAATGCGTTTTATTCCTCCAAACAAATCTAAATATAACAGCATTGACTTGAAATAAATAAAAAGGGACTGACTTGAGTAAATGATTCTAGATAAACCATTAGTCTTGGACAAAATAAGACCCTAAATTGAGATATCACGTTGCAGCCACTGACTTAATGAAACTATCATATAATTAATCATATTATCGATGTTTAAAGATTCTCTATCTGACACGTTTTTAGTGATAACAATTCATAAATATTTCACTTCATTTTTAACAGGTATGGAGGCAATGTTAACGGAGTCACAGAAATTAATTGGCATGAGATCACATTTGTTAAGAGGTTTAGAAACTCTGTGGTAATATCACAACGTTTTTAATGCCGCAAGTCGGGTCTAGGAAACTCAAATGTTCGACTTACTAACTGGTTGAATGTGCCACGTGTATAACTACATCCAGATAGCAAGTAATACATTTAAAAGTAAACCTAGTTCCGACTAGCACATGAATATGGCATTAACCATACGGTCTTTGGTAATATGATGCCACGTTCACTTGCTAGTCGGAACTAGATAACGTGTTTGTTGTTGTAATGCCCCGTTAACAACAACTGGGAAATCTCTGACTTCCGACGTCAATTCATCCAAGACAACTGGGAACTCGGAAAAACGAGCTCTGACTGGAAAATGTATTTTTGAACGGTCATCCAACTCGGAATTCCAAGTCAGGAACTCGTGCCTCTTTCTAGCGCTCCAAAATTCCGACCTGAAGATCACTGACGTCATGATTCAACCTAGTTTTTTCCAGAGGTCCAAGTTGTCTTTAAAGCACCATTATACGTACACGTGCCACGTTCAACCAGTTAGAAAGTCGGACATTTCATAGGGTCCATGATTTCCAGGGTATGTGGGACGTCCCTACTCCATTGACGTTGAAATGTAAAATGGTTAAGGTAAGGGATTCTGGTTAGGGTAAGATTTAGGGTGGGACGTCTGATCCCAGATAGCAACAAACTAGTTTCCTAGTCCAAAGTGTACACTTGTATTAGATAAAAATACAGGTTAAGAAAATCAGCTACAAAGGTTTATAAGAATCTTTGGGACATGTCATCTATATAGTAACATAAACCTCAACTAAATTGTACATGAACTGTAAATACAATACAGTGCCTTTGTTTTGAACTGGATAACTTGCTTCTTATTTATAAGGTGGCGGAAGTCTTTAAAAAAAACAACTAGCTAAATCCTGTCATGTGATTACTGGTCGTCCTAGGAACGCATTCTAATCACGTGCTTGTCATCCAATCAGATGGCAGCGCATTTTGGAACGCAACGAATGAAATTCGAGTAAACCAGGATTTAAACTACGGCTATTCACCCTTAGAAATTGTGTGCAGTAAGTGTATTCTCTTTCACCGAAGCATCGTATATTTAGAAATGGCTCACCGTATGACCAGAGTAAGTTGTATTTTCAGAAATTGTTTTGTGCTACGATATATTTGGTTTATTATAGCTATTTGTGTTACGTTTGCAACTTGTTCATTGCTTTTGTTTAGAATTCAAGCTTAAATGCAGAGGAGTGACTCGCCTCGTGCCTCAGCAAAATGTTTTGCTTCTTCCTTCTCTGACGTTATTGTTTACTCGTTCAGTATGCTATATCGTGTTCTATTTTAATAAAATATTATTCTACATGGTTCCATTTTTTTAAATATATTTTTTTAAATATAAATTCCTGTAGAATCGTCTGGGTTCCTCAGAGAACCAAACTGCCCTGCCAGGCAAGGTAGTTCTGGGAACCAAGCCTACACTGAGAACACGAGCTGCGCTTGGCGAAATTGGAAATGTTGGAGTCCCCAGACAGACTCTGAAAAAGGTGACTTTTATATTTTGGGACAACTTCACAATGCATAGGTCTCTAGCTACCATGTTTCTAGTACTAAAATACGGTGCTTCATTTTTATTCTACAGGATGCAAAGGCAGGACCCACAAAGGTGGTTGAGAGGAAGGCCAGCACACGGTTGGCGACGGTCCCTGAAGACCAACAACCCCCAAAAGTTATTTCCCCAGTTAAGCTGGAGGTTCAGGTGAGGTTTCTGGGGCAAAGGGCAAGAATTTGGCTGCTTGTGATTTATTTGTAATAGCCTTCAATCTGCTCAACTTCATGCACTATCATGATTAGACATTGTTCACCACCATACCCCACATTGAATATTATTAACACTAGTGTTTTTTATATATTTTTTTGTCTGTCAGGTTTTCCCTGAGCCATTGTCTCCCACAGCAATGGATACCTCTGGCTGTGCTCCCATTGAACTGTGCCAGGCCTTCTCTGATGTCCTACTTAATATTAAAGATGTGGATGCTGATGACTATGACAACCCCATGCTCTGCAGTGAATATGTGAAGGACATCTACAAATACCTTCAAAAACTTGAGGTTGGTGTATTATGTTTCTCAGCTGAAAGCCACGGTCCAGGAAATGTATTTTATTGTCCTGCATGTGCCTGTTGCTTACATATCCATTTGTCTTGTCTCCCCTCAAAGGTTGATCAGGCTGTTAAAACCAAATATCTGGAAGGACAGGAAATTACAGGCAACATGCGTGCCATTCTCATTGATTGGCTCGTCCAGGTCCAAATCAAGTTCCGCCTGCTGCAGGAGACCATGTATATGACTGTGGGAATCATTGACCGCTTCCTTCAGGTAATTTGCTTGACCCGCTGTCCTAGCCACCCTGATGATAAATTACTGCCAGTGAACTACAGTGTAGCAGGAATGTCACAGCCCACCAGTGGGCTTGCTTGCTGACCATGTTTAAATGCACACAATTTTCTGGATGGTAGCTCATATCCCGCTTAAGGTCTTATTTGGGATAAGCTGTTTACATGCACCTTTGATAAGCTGCTCAAGTAGCCATGAATAAACAGGTTCCTTGTAAGTTCCTAGGTTTAATGTTAACTGTAATATGGACACTGACTGTAGGTGTAAAACCTCTCATATGTAGCATATTAACTCTTGTAGCACTATACATTTCTTGCACTAAAATGATGCACTATGTGGTTATTTTGTCTCACACATTAGTGGAGAAATGTGACTCTACATCTGCATTCTCAATAGATGCTGAATCATCTTTGACACTTATGCAAGCAGACAGCATTTCAACTACACAAAATATCCACCTAAGACTTTTCTCTGCTTTTAATTTCCGTAACGGGTCAAACTGATAATCAGTCCTGTGCCATATCTTTCCATTTTTTGGGGGGCTAGTCAAACAACATTGACTAGATTACTAATGTGCTCTACTGCCATAAGGTATTATTCTGGTGAGCCCTACTTCATTTAGTTTTCTAGGGCAACACATTAAGCCAGAAGCGGCATGTATCTAACTATAGTTGACAAATGGCCTACCAACTTGTGGAAATTATAAGCAAAAAATGGTCTCCAACAGGATAACCCAGTGCCCAAAAAGCAACTTCAGTTGGTTGGTGTGACTGCCATGTTCATCGCCTCCAAATACGAGGAGATGTACCCTCCAGAGATCGCAGACTTTGCATTTGTGACTGACCGGGCCTACACCACTGCCCAGATCAGGGACATGGAAATGACGATACTGAGAGTGCTGAAGTTCAGCTTTGGCCGCCCTCTCCCCCTCCAGTTCCTCAGAAGGGCCTCAAAGATTGGCGAGGTATACCAACCCCCTTCAACACTGACACTCAATCTGTATTGCCTACAGTCATACCAGTTCTAGAATCAAAATGACTAAGTCTCTCTACAGGTGACTGCTGAGCACCACACCCTGGCAAAGTACTTGGTGGAGCTCACCATGGTGGACTATGAGATGGTGCACTTCCCTCCCTCCCAGGTGGCCAGTGCAGCCTTCGCCCTCACCCTGAAGGTCTTCAACTGCGGTGACTGGGTAAGATGTCCTTCAGTAACTGCTGTGGGTGTCTCTATTTTCTGATTGGATTCCACCATATTTGCTTATCTGGTCTCTGATCAGTGATTGTTGGGGAAAGAAGCCCTTTGTTTATTTAACTAGGCAAGTCTGTTAACAAATTCTTATTTACAATGATGGCCTAACCTGGGCACCGCTGGGTGAAGTGTGTGCCACCCTATGACTACCAATCACAGCTGGTTGTGATACAACCTTGAAGTGAACCATGGTCTGTAGTGACACCTCTACCACTGAGATGCAGAGGCTTGGACTGCTGTGTCACTCGGGAGCCCTTGGTGTATACCAGGTCACTGCATCACTTGATCTTGTGACTTACTGCCTTTGTATCCTCTCCCCAGAGTTCCACACTGCAGCATTACATGAACTACACCGAAGACTGCCTAGTCCCGGTCATGCGGCACATAGCAAAAAATGTTGTGAAGGTGAACGAGGGACAAACTAAGCATATGGTGCGTAGAGGAACCGCCTTATTAGTGAATGCCGTTAACAGCTCTTTAAATGCACCTAATTGTAAGACATCTTCTACAAAATGACCTGTTGCCATTTGTTTTTCTTTTGCAGGCAGTTAAGAATAAGTACTCTAGTCAAAAGCATATGAAAATCGCCACCATTTCACAGCTGAAGTCTTCGCTGATCAAGGACCTTGCAAAGCAGCTCACCTTATGAGATGCTTGACAGCACTGCTGATTGTACTGTACAGAATGTATGTAACTTATGTGGTTTTAACAATTATGGGAGAAACATTGGTGTTGGGTAGTGTACAGCTTGTGTTCCCAAACCTGGGTTTAGACTTTTCCAGTAATTAAATGCTTTGACTTAATCTAGGTTTGTTCTACCATCTGTGATGTGTGTCTGATCAAGACTGTATATTCAAGTAATGCCAATAAACATTTTAACATTTTATTTCTACTTTGCTATACAGACACTTTATGGTTAACCTTTTTGGCAGACTGTAGGAGTGGCAATCTTTACCAAGGATCACCTTCAGTGCTCGGTTCTCTCCCTAAACAATTTTATTAGCTGGTTTTAGGCATTGAACTTTCTAATGACTCTTTGTTGATTGATGCTGGGTGATATAGTCCTCCATCAGCACTGGGCTCTGCCTTAAGCTTTCTTTGGCTCCTTGACATTATCCTCACATAGTCTGGTGTTTTCTGTAAACCTTAATGATCAGGTTTACACCTTACAGCCTGTTTGTCATGGCTTTACAGTGAAATGTGCTTTCCTGATCTGTCAGACGCTTGCTTAAACTTTAATGCGCACGCCTTCATGAAATGGCCTCCAGTATCGAAGACGCTTGGACCTTTTTTAATTTTAAAAATATTACTTTGCCTCAATTGCATTTGGTGACAGGCTCGCCATACTCAGACTGGCTCTCGTTCAGGCAAATGAGGAATGTGTTCACTCAGGCTATCCAGAAGGCCAAAGTTAGTTTAAGGAGCAGTTCTCGCTGGGTCTAACCCTAAGACATTCTGGAAAACGGTTAAAGACCTGGCTAATAGAACGCTTACAGCTGCCCATGTCCCTTAATGTTGGTTGTTACTGACAAGAAGCACATGGCTGAGCTCTTTAATGACACTTTATTAAGTCAGGATTCCTATTTGATGCAGTCTTGCCCATTCAACATTTCCTCATCTCCCACCCCATCTAATGTGACTCTCCCCAATGCTTCTCTGCCCCGCTAGTTTTCCTGTAGGCAGTCACAGAGTCCGAGGTGCTAAAGGAGCTCCTTAAACTTTACCTGTAAAAACCATCTGGGTCAGATGGATCCCTTTAAGGTTGCTGCCCCTATTGCCCAACCGCTTTATCCTGTGGGAGGTTCCAATTGCTTTGAAGGCAGCCACGGTTTGTCCTTTATTTAAAGGGGGAGATCAAGCTGATCCTGTTATAGGCCTATTTCTTTTTTGCCCTGATTTATCAGTGTTGGAAAAACTTGTCAATCTGACCTTTTCAATGTCTATAGTATTCTCTCGAATATGCAATTTGTCTGCTCAGGTTATGGATGTGTCACTGCAACCTTAAAGGTCCTCAATGCTTAGAATCAAGGGCAATGGTGACATCAATGTGCTGCTATTTTTATTGACTTAGCCAAAGCCTTTGCTACGGCATTCCATTGTGGGCCGGCTATGGAGTATTGGTGTCTCTGAGGGGTCTTTGGCCTGTTTTGCTGACTATACACTGCACTCTGGAGGTAGTCAATCTGCTCTTACCCACTGCCTGTCACCAAGGGAGTACCCCAAGGCTCGATCCTAGGCCCCACGCTCTTAATTTACATCATCGGAGCTTAGGCAGTAGGAAGCTCTCATCCATTTACATGCAGAAAGTCTTATACTCAGCTGGCCTCTCCCTGGATTTTGTTAAATGCTCTTCAAAGTGTTCTTAGTGTCCAAGCTTTCTCTAACCTTGTTCTGACCTTCAAAAACAAAGGTCATGTGGTTTGGTAAAAATGCCCCTCCCCACAGGTGTAATTACTACCTCTGTTTAGAGCTTGAGGTAGTCCCCTCATGCAAGTACTTGGGAGTATGGCTAGACGCTACACTGTCCTTCTCTCAGCACATACCAAAGCTGCAAGCTAAGAGCTAAAATCGCTCTTTCACCACAGCTGCCAAACTAACCCTGATTCAGAGGACCATCCTACCATGCTAGATTACGGAGACGTGATTTATAGATCGGCAGGTAAGGGTGCTCTCGAGCTGCTAGATGTTCTTTACCATTCCGCCATCAGATTTGCCACCAATGCCCCTTATAGGACACATCACTGCACTCTATACTCCTGTAAACTAGTTGACGCTTATTTATAAAACAGTCTTAGGCCTCACTCCCCCTATCTGAGATATCTACTGCAGCTCTCATCCTCCACATACAACACCCCTTCTGCCAGTCACATTCTATTAAAGGTCCGCAAAGCGCACACATCCCTGGGTCACTCGCCTTTTCAGTCTGCTGCAGCTAAGCGTGGAACGAGCTGCAACAAACACTCAAATTGGACAGTTTTAACTCTCATTCAGAGACTCCATCATGGACACATGCTGACAGTTGTGGCTGCTTTGCGTGATGTATTGTTTTCTCTACCTTGGCCTTTTTGCTGTTGTCTGTGCCCAATAATGTTGGTACCATGTTATGTGCTGCTACCATGTGTTGCTGCCTTGCTATGTTGTCGCCTTGCTATGTTATCTTAGGTCTCTTCATGTAGTGTTGTCTCGCTTGTTGTGATGTGTGTTTTGTCATATCTCCGTCCCCGCAAGGAGGCCTTTTGGTAGGCCGTCATTGTAAATACGATTTTGTTTCTTAACTGACTTGCGTAGTTAAATATGTTTAAAGTAGAAATATATATCGTTCATTTTGAAAGAATTCATATTGCACAACTTGGTCTTGTAACTGAAAGTGTCCACGAGAGGGAGGTAGTGCTCTGGTTACAGTCCTATCTTGGTTAGTGACTGTGTGTAGTGATCTGCTAGAGTAGTTCTGACATGCCCACAACCTGCAAGTGACATGCAGCTCATTTCCTTTTGATGCTTGCATGCAGGGCACATTTAGAATTTGCCACCGTAAAACTAGACTAGTCCAAAGATTTTGTTGGCCGTCACTGTAAATAAGAATTTGTTCTTAACTGACTTGCCTAGTTAAAAGTTAAATTTTAAGTATAGAATTTGTAAGTCGCTCTGGATAAGAGCGTCTGCTAAATGACTTAAATGTAAATGTAAGTAGTTCAAGTGAGGAATGCAACTTCTTGTGCCACTTGATGGGTTTAGAGGGGAAATGGCAGTTCAGTTCATTAATGGTGTTCACATGCCTTTAAGATGCCACACCTGAAGGCTCTTTGCTGGCTACACGTGGCTGTGCTAGCTGAGCTTCTCCTTTTCAAGGCCTCATCACTGCAGTCTTAAAGAGCAGATATTCAGGTCAGGTCCATTCCACTAGTCAAGCCCCATTCTGGCTTCTGATTCCAGTAGACATGTTTTGTAAATTAACATGGATCCATCCCTTTTGTCAATGAAAAGTGATTTTATTTTGTAACAGACCCATTTTCTTAGTGGATAGGCTTGGATAACAAGGGGTCAACGGCAATTATCTGATTCCATAGTCATAACTGTTTATACATCTTAATTCCAAGTGGATGTAGATTGAGATCTGTCTAATTCAGATTTAACAGTAAGACATTTCCTACACATCCAGTTACCCTAACAGCCATTCCAATGAGTTTAACCTACCCTTTGTTCCTAAACTGGAATCTGTGAGTTCGTCACCTATTTTCTGGTACTGCTTTTTTGCTAGGGCGTTCCATTGCAGACAAGGCTGTAGACTAAGAGCTACTTGACTATTCTTGGAATATGAGGATCCCATTAAAAGAACAGGCAGATGCACAGGACTCAACCCGTCCTGGAGAAAGCAAGCGGCGTCAATTACAATTGATCACATCAAGCCTCAAGTATTTAAGGCCAATGGACACAGCAGAGGGGGAGAAGTTCACGTTAGCCCATCCACAGCTGCACGCCAGGGGACCTTGTGCAATGACCCACGAGGGGATTCGCAGAGCTTACGCTGAACAAGACCACCTGTCATCCCACAGAGGCCCTTCACTGTATCCATTATGGCCATCATAATTGCATCTGTTGACAGCTCTCAAACTGTTTGTTGGACAACCGCTTGTCACCAAATGAGAAATATTTCAGTAAGGTTTTTATTTGGAATTAAACCTGGTTTGTTGTACAGATCACGTTGCCAGATCCTGACATTTTCTATAAGTCTAAATTAGTAAATATTAAGAACACCATTATTATACCAAGCAGCACTCACTAAATATGTATTTATTGGAGAATTAAGAAAAACATTGCTTTAGTAAATTGCTTTTAGAACACATGCAAAGTAGAAAAACAAAACTTGCTGTCATGGGCAGAGGGGATGTGTTAAAGAACATCTATAGGTTCATCTTTTTAGCTCTACCTTATGCTACTCTTCATAGGGACAGATGATCATTAGTTTCAGTTACCCTAGAAAGCTGTGCTTTTAAACCCGGCCCATGCTGAGAACTCATGCTTGAAGGGTGAGGTCATGAACGGGCAGCAAGATCAGTTTACAAGACATATTCCTTCTGTGGAGCTTGAAAACATACGGTTGAAGCCGCCTGGACCCCTGGATTTTTGGCCTTTAGCTTTTTTGTGGAAATTTCATGGAAAGCAGTTGTAGGCTAGAGTGGGGTAAGTTGAGCCACGTTTGTTTCTAAGAAACCATACACAAAATGTATAAGTTTACCAAATTTAGGAAGAGTTCATAATATCATGGAGTCTGAAGGAAGAAACCACATGGAAAAAGTGGTAAGCAAGTTAGGGAACAAAACGAACTAGCTTTACACCAAGTCAAATTAATTTGTGTTAGAGATTTTATGATGCTTGTATCTAAACCAAAGTAGATAGTTGTAATATTGTTCTATACATCAGTTGGGGTTTCTATAAGCTTTAATATGAGGTCCTAAACCTAGCATGAAAGCGCATCATTGTAACTATCTGGGATATGAATCAAAATGTTTGCCTTGGGGTAAGTTGAGCCAATAGCAAGTTGAGGAAATGTGTTTTATTCCCAGGTGTAAGGGAAGCCATTATCGCTGGGATATGAGGTATCAACATGGCCTATCCTATGCAAAAAAAAAGTGTTCAAAAAAGTACTAAGTGTTTGTTAGGTGTTAAGCCTGTGTTAAAATACACTTAAAATTAATAAAAGACAAAGTGATTGTGTTTGGGAAATAAAGATAGACATGGTTTTAAAAAGGTAGTGGTAATATTTAATTCAGTACAGAAATGTGTAGGCGGCTTATTAACTTACCTGGCCCAGTGCTCAACTTACCCCTTACCCCAAGTTGTGCAAAGAGACCGCTTTTTTTGGACAAGATTTGTTTTCAAAACTGTAATGTTCACATGAATTCTGATTATTTCCAGGTAAACGCAACATCCTGAAATATATGTGGATATCTTTGTTAGAAAGAATACTATATTTCCCGAGACGAAGTGATGCTGAATGTAAAAAATATATATATTTACCCCACTCTCCCATATGACATAGTGGAATCGTGGAGATGAGTGACCACATAACTGTAGTGATGAATGACCTCTCACTCATTAACCTGCGTATTATTGTTGAATATTGAATAACAACAATATATCATATGTCAAAACTGGATTTATGATTTGTGAGTTCACACTTGGAATGCCCCAGAATTACATCAAATTACACACTCATTACATCAAATTACAAACTCATTACATCAAATTACACACTCATTACATCAAATTACAAACTCACTGATGACATCTTAAAGACACTTTTGGGATCATCTTTATTCAAACATATTCAATCAACACTAAGGCACAAAAACTCATGTCATATTCTATTTTTATTCAAGCCCTCCTCAATAAATTAATTCAAGAGTCAGGATTGAGGTCCAGAAAGAATGGGAAACTTGGCCTCAGAAACCCATTTAATATTTCTGAGATAAACTCAACCAAAGTTGAATTGTCCAAGACCAGAGTCGAAAGTTTGGAAGTGTTTCTCAGTCTAAACATTATCCGGGATAGCCAGTGCACCCTTGAAAATGAGTCAATACACATTCTCAATTCACAACCACTGTGTATGTGTGTCTCAGTTCAATAATGACAAAGTCAAACAAACACAACCCCACAGAGATGATGTTAGGGTTTCTGTGGGGTGCTAATAGGTATGCAGCTGGCAACTGGACTGAAGTCTCTAGGCCTGAAAGTGAAGCACGAGTAAACCAAGGGGGCATTCATTTTCACAATTTATAGATAATAATAAAACAAAAAAATCTGTGTGCTCCCTGAACTTTACAGATCTTTGCTGCTCAATGGCACGTTAAGGAAAGAAAGGCTCCTATTGTGGCCTCAACACTGGTCTGTTTCAACCAGGTGTGAAAAAGCATCACACCTTGGTTCATTCCAATTCACTGAGCAGAACTTTCCTCTGACCACATAACCTCTCTGTTAGAACTGAACGGCAACAGCTCTTTCACCCTCTTTGCCCAAACAGGTTCATACCCTCACATTTGTTGAATAGTACAACATTGATCCTTATACTGCACATTTTCTTACTTACCCAACCCCACTGTTTGTTTGTTGTCTTTGCTCTAAGAACTGAGAACCTCCCAACTCATCTGACTTTGTAACACAACAGATACACTGGTAACAAAGTATTTCAATAGTTATTATCTTGTGTAAAATTGCTATGCTGTTATCATTGAATAACGTTTATGATAATGCCATTAGCTTTATAATTGATCAGTCAAATCAGATGACTTTTTTCTCCATTTTTCTCCATAAAAATGTGATACATTGACAGTGTTGCAGTTGTGCTAATGCCTATTTTGCAAGTTAACATGGCTGCGTTTCCAAAGGCAATTCTGATATTTTTCTCACTCTGGAAAAGATCTGATGCGATTGGTCTAAAGACCAATTAGTGGAAAAAAGATCAGAATTGGGCTGCCTGTGTAGACGCAGCCTATTACTACCTTATTATTGTGAGTCGAATCATACTGTTACTTAGTAGCTGTCAACTTTTTAGGGATTAATGCCAATGTACTTTGTTTATGTTTTGATTTGACAATATGTTAAATTATGAGACCAAGAGTGCCTGTAACTCTTGTTTTACTTTATGCTTTTAAAATCAACACATTTTCAAATGGTCCAGCTCCTCTTTCTACAGAAGTTCTTGGAACCACTGGCTTTTGCAATATGACTACATCAAGAAACCTTTAATGGAAAACAGTTTACATCAAGATTTGTTATCAGCCGGAACTATAGGTATTGTTTTTTGTGTGTATTACGCTTGTACAATATTGATCACTTCATGACAATTCCAGCTGGGGGTTTTCTGCAAACTGGCCTTGAACCTGGAATGAACCCTCTTATCAAGCAGTAGGTTTAAATTTAGTGCAGAATCTGACCGGAAATGGCAAATTTCCAAAACATATCTTTCTATACTATCAGTCTATCACCACCATGTCCTGTACTGTAATCTATGCTCAAGATAGATCCACTCTTCATTCCCACAACCATATTGCCACCCCAATCCCTATACACGATTTATGAATACCTCATCTGTATATCTATATTCCAGATTGGCTTTGACACGTACACCACAATGTGAATGAGCTATTGGCTCTGACTTCGTAGGATTTCAATTCAACCACATAGTGAAACCATGGTGTAAAAGGCTCCAGATGTAGCCGGAAGTCTATGGGGAGTGATGTAAAGATGCTATATGATTGCTCTTTCATCATGTGGCTCATCAAACAGCAAGATTCTGTCATTTGACCTTGGTGAATCAGCTAGCCAAGCTAACACTTCTCCAGTCATGTTGTAAATCTTTAGGGCATGTAGGGAGGAGGGGGAGGCTGCTGCTGATACATTTTAAATCTACCTCTGGGATCACTTGACTTGATCTCCAATGTTGTTGTGAGTGTGTGTGTGGCAGTGGATTCGCTGAGAAGGCCATTGTACCTGGACACTTTCTGTGAGTTTGCTCACCAACCAGAATCCAGTCTTTAGAGAACAGCTGTCCATGCATCATCATAATTCTATTATGAGTTTGAATTGACCCGAATGAGACAACACAATCCATTACCTGTTTCCTTACATAACATGTTGGATAATTAAATTGATGAATATGTCCATGTAAAATGATTTCAGTGAAAGTTTACTATCATCAACTGGGATGACCTTATTGTAAGAGCAGTGTGTTCGGGTAGTTAATTTCTACCCCAAAGCTCGCCAAAACGCTATGTATAGTAGGTGTAATGGAGTAGGTGTTACATAGGCACACAATGCTGAGTAAAGCAGTTCCATAAATTGGAATGGGAGGGAGCCTAATTTTTCTATTTCTTTACATGAAAGGTGGGCAATCCCCTACAAAAGACAATCCCATTACTATCAACATGGTTAAGCTCTTGAGATTTTTTACATTCTTCATCTGTCATCATTCTCTCATAAATGACCTTGAGTTTATATTCCAATACGATCTCCTTCATTAATAAACAATTCTCTCAACGACTATTTCAGTTTGAGTCATTCAGTATAGTGTAGAGGTACTTAACCTTGTTGGAATAGCTCATCCCCTTGCCACGAGGATGTTGTGTGTGAATATTGTCACTGATGGCTCTTCGCTCTGACCAGGACATGAATGGTAAATGACTCTGAGTGAATCAACACAAATCATTTATCAGCTGTTTGTTTTGCTCATTGGTATACAACAGAATATGGGAAACTAATTCCCCCATAGGTGGAATTGCCGTGGGGGATGGGGGGACATGTCCCCCCCAATATTCAGGACAGGTGGTTTCATCGAATTGCAGGAAATTTGCTTTAACTGTCAACTTTGGGCATGAAAAAACGGTCCAACTCCTCTTTCAACATTTTCAAACAGAAATGGGGTGTGCATTTGCAAGTTCATCGATGTATCATTTTGGCAATGCGCACTGTGACCGACATAGTCAGTTCTTTAGCTAAGCTAGCCACTTGAGGCTAGGCAGTAACTTCTCCAGTATGTGTTGACATCATTTCACATGATTTGTTTTTGGATGGAAGCTGTAGAGAAATGGAGAAATGGCACTTCTGTAGCCAAATATCTTATTCATCCATTTTTGTTGTAGTTTATAAGCATTAAATGACCTGGTATGATGAGTTTTACAATTTAAAGTCATTATTTTTGTGTTTTTCTCAAAGTCAACCTTTAAAGTAACTCCAGTGTTTCCAGATTTCTATGAAATATGACCTAAAATTAATTACAATATACATGAAATAGTTTTAATTAAGCATGCTAAAAATAAGCTTTTCTGTGTTGGAATGGTGTGGGCGTATACTGGTCATAAAAAATATTCATGCGATTAGACTGCTGATTGGCAGGTTCATCCTCCTCAGGAGGATGACATCGTCCTCTATGAGATAATAGCAACCATTTATGAAACGGTCTCTTTGAGATACAAGATTGAGGTTGGGTTTTTGAAGTGTTTTTTTTTCCACTCCAATTTATGCTTTGCCACAAATATAAGTATAGGATGAGTCAACAACATTGTATGGCTATGAGTTAACAGAATATGAACTTTTAAATGTGAGATTTTCATGCGACAGTTACTTTAAAACTGCAACATTTTCTCTCAGCCTTATGGCAGAATGTGTAGAGTAGCAGGAAATTAGCAGAAAATTTTCCTCATGATAAAATGTGAAGAATAGCATGAGATGAGCTATAAAACAGCACATTTTTCTCTCTGTTATATTGCAAAATGTGTAGAATTGCAGGAAATTAGCTTTAAAACTGCAAAATGTTCTCTCAGGCTCATGTTTGGAATAGCATTATAATGCATTATAAAGCATTATAAAATGGTACATTTTTTTTCTCTCTGCCACATGGCAAAATGTATTGAAATGCAGGATATTAGGTGTTTTCCATAAATATATATATTTATATATATATACAATTTCTCCCCTTGAATTCACTCCAATGAGAACAATTCATCTGGAAATGCTCTGTAGTTAATCTTATCCTATAGGATCATCTGTCCACCGCACCCCCAGTCCTTGTGAACAGAAGTGGTGCTATTGATTAGATTAGTCAATAAAAGCTAGTTCCCCCTACTACTATTATACTAATGCAATTAGAGAGAATGTCCCAGGAAGGCAGCCTTGCAGGCCAGGTTATAAAGTGCACCAGAGCTCGTAAATTATTCACAAGCCCCTTCACCAGCTGAGGCCTCCATTAGAGATGAGCAGGCGGTGGGCGATGATGTCACACAGCCCCATGGAGCCAGACAAGGGCACCTGGGACTGAAACTGAATGATTGAGTCAGCTGTGCACGCGCCGTTCAAACCGCTCAGGCAGTATCATTACAACCTATGTCCAGGACAAAGAATGAAGGACTGTAGAGGCATTCAATTGAAAAGTTATGTAACCCCATTTGATTGGGTCGGTCCAGAGAGATGGGAAAATGTGACTGGATTTGATAGCTTTTCTCACAAATGGGACCATTTATGAAGAGATACATGAATGTTTCGACAAAGTGACAGCGTATCAAAGATCTGAATTGATATTTCATTTTCCAGTCTTGGACTACAGTAAAGGGAACGTGTGACCATTTTCTTTTTTATCTACCCAAAAATATATATCTCAGATGGAGATTGCAAAGGGCATCTAACAACTTCTGTTTTATTTAGCCTGTTCCATCAGTGTTACATCAACAGGGTTCTATGTGGCTAAGCTCAAACAGAATACATTGAGGTTAATACCCATAAAATAGCAGACCTTTTCATGTCATTCATAACAGCACACATCTAAAGTAAACACTTTTGTGCAAAACTCCGAAATGGAGAATAGACTGATTGAAATCAGCCAATTGACAGGATGTTTTATCACACAGCTCAAAGCAGCTCATCTACCTACTCATCTAACTATAGTCACCTTGGGATTGCTACTGCCATTGACTATTGACTGCTTGTCAATAAGGATTAGAACTAGCCTGTTTCATAACAGCCGTTTTATAATGTCCATGTGTCATAAAAGCTAAAGCACAGCATAGCCTGTCTTCCAATTTCCTTCAGCATTAGCCAGGACTATTGTCTTTGTAATGCCAAATGCCAAACAAGGCAGCAACAGCTGAGCTAGCTATGACTAAAACAGACAGGCAAATCCAGACTATACCCAGCCCTCAGTCCAGGTTTAAAAACACCATGAAACAAGAATTGCGTATTTAAAGAAAGAGTCTGAGGTATTTCTGCTCTCCTGCTGGTCTGCTTCTCTCTCATTTCTGGGAAGCCCAGCTGAAAGTATATACAGTAGAAACACTGTGGAAAAATCAACATATTCTGCAACAAAGCCAAGAACTAAAGGATGACATTGCCAAGCGCTAGCTCTCTGCTCTGAGCTCAGAGCTTCAGGAGGGCTGGAAAGGGCTTCACTTCAAATCAAATCAAATCAAAGTTTATTTGTCACGTGCGCCGAATACAACAGCATTACAGTGAAATGCTTACTTACAGGCTCTAATCAACAGTGCAATTTTAAGTTAAAAAAGGTATTAGGTGAACAATAGATAAGTAAAGAAATAAAAACAACAGTAAAAACGACAGTGAAAAATAACAGTAGCGAGGCAATATACAGTAGCGAGGCTATATACAGTAGCGAGGCTATATACAGTAGCGAGGCTATAACAGTAGCGAGGCTATAACAGTAGCGAGGCTATATACAGTAGCGAGGCTATAACAGTAGTGAGGCTATATACAGTAGCGAGGCTATATACAGTAGCGAGGCTATAACAGTAGCGAGGCTATATACAGTAGCGAGGCTATAACAGTAGCGAGGCTATAACAGTAGCGAGGCTATATACAGTAGCGAGGCTATAACAGTAGTGAGGCTATAACAGTAGCGAGGCTATATACAGTAGCGAGGCTATAACAGTAGCGAGGCTATATACAGTAGCGAGGCAATATACAGTAGCGAGGATATAACAGTAGCGAGGCTATATACAGTAGCGAGGCAATATACAGTAGCGAGGCTATATACAGTAGCGAGGCTATATACAGTAGCGAGGCAATATACAGTAGCGAGGCTATAACAGTAGCGAGGCTATAACAGTAGTGAGGCTATATTCAGACACCAGTTAGTCGGGCTGATTGAGGTAGTATGTGCACGCAGGTATGGTTAAAGTGACTATGCATATGTGATAAACAGAGAGTAGCAGCAGCGTAAAAGAGGGGTTGGGGGGTGGCACACAATGCAAATAGTCCGGGTAGCCATTTTGTTACCTGTTCATGAGTCTTATGGCTTGGGGGTAAAAACTGTTGAGAAGCCTTTTTAGGGTCTTCCTCTGACACCGCCTGGTGTAGAGGTTCTGGATGGCAGGCAGCTTAGCCCCAGTGATGTACTGGGTCGTACGCACTACCCTCTGTAGTGCCTTGCGGTCGGAGGCAGAGCAGTTGCCATATCAGGAAGTGATGCTCTCGATGTTGCAGCTGTAGAGCCTTTTGAGGATCTGAGGACCCATGCCAAATCTTTTTAGTTTCCTGAGGGGGAATAGGTTTTGTTGTGCACTTTTCACAACTGTCTAGGTGTGTTTGGACCATTCTAGTTCGTTGGTGATGTGGACACCAAGGAACTTGAAGCTCTCAACCTGCTCCACTACAGCCCCGTCGATGAGAATGGGGGCGTGCTTGGTCCTCCTTTTCCTGTAGTCCACAATCATCTCCTTAGTCTTGGTTACGTTGAGGGATAGGTTGTTATTCTGGCACCACCAAGCCAGATCTCTGACCTCCTCCCTATAGGCTGTCTCGTCGTTCTCGGTGATCAGGCCTACCACTGTTGTGCCATCTGCAAACTTAATGATGGTGTTGGAGTTGTGCCTGGCCATGCAGTCGTGGGTGAACAAGGAGTACAGGAGGGGACTGAGCAGGCACCCCTGAGGGGCTCCAGTGTTAAGGATCAGTGTGGCAAATGTGTTGCTACCTACCCTCACCACCTGGGGGCGGCCCGTCAGGAAGTCTAGAATCCAGTTGCAGAGGGAGGTGTTTAGTCCCAGGATCCTTAGCTTAGTGATGAGCTTTGAGGGCAATATGGTGTTGAACGCTGAGCTGTAGTCAATGAATAGCATTCTCACGTAGGTGTTCCTTTTGTCCAGTTGGGAAAGGGCAGTGTGGAGTGCAATAGAGATTGCATCATCTGTGGAATCTGTTTTGGCAGTACGCAAATTGAAGTGGGTCTAGGGTTTCTGGGATAATGGTGTTGATGTGATGTGAGCCATTGCCAGCCTTTCAAAGCACTTCATGGTTACGGATGTGAGTGCTACGGGTCTGTAGTCATTTAGGCAGGTTGCCTTAGTGTTCTTGGGCACAGGGACTATGGTGGTCTGCTTGAAACATGTTGGTATTACAGACTCAATCAGGGACATGTTGAACATGTCAGTGAAGACACCTGCCAGTTGGTCAGCACATGCCCGGAGCACACATTACATTTACATTTAAGTCATTTAGCAGACGCTCTTATCCAGAGCGACTTACAAATTGACACGTCCTGGGGTATGTACGTACAGTCACTGTGGGGACGACATTCTCGATTCACTTATTGATAAAGCCAGTGACTGATGTGCTGTACTCCTCAATGCCATCGGAAGAATCCCAGAACATGTTCCAGTCTGTGATAGCATAACAGTCCTGTAGTTTAGCACCTGCTTCATCTGACCACTTTTTTATAGACTGAGTCACTGGTGCTTCCTGCTTTAATTTTAGCTTGTAAGCAGGAATCAGGAGGATAGAATTGTGGTCAGATTTACCAAATGGAGGGCAAGGGAGAGATTTGTACGCGTCTATGTGTGTGGAGTACAGGTTATCTAGAAAAATATTTCCCTTTAGTTGCACATTTAACATGTTGATAGAAATCAGGTAGAACTGATTTAAGTTTCCCTGCATTAAAGTTCCCGGCCACTAGGAGCGCCGCCTCTGGGTGAGCGGTTTCCTGTTTGTTTATTTCCTTATACAGCAGACTGAATGTGGTCTTAGTGCCAGCATCCGTCTGTGGTGGTAAATAAACAGCCACGAAAAGTATAGATGAGAACTATCTTGGCAAATAGTGTGGTCTGCAGTTTATCATAAGATACTCTACTTCAGGCGAGCAAAATCTAGAGACTTCCTTAGATTTCGTGCACCAGCTGTTGTTTACAAATATGCACAGACCACCCCCCCCCCCCCTTGTCTTACCGGAGTGTGCTGTTCTATCTAGCCGGTGCAGCGTATATCCTGCTAGCTGAATATCCATGTCATCATTCAGCCACGATTCCGTGAAACATAAGATGTTACAGTTTTTGATGTCCTGTTGGTAGGATATTCGTGATCGTACCTCATCTAATTTATTGTCCAATGATTGCACGTTGGCGAGTAATATTGACGGTAACGGCAGATTTCCCACTCGCCTTCTGCGGATCCTTACGAGGCACCCCACTCTGTGTCCCTTGTACCTGCGTCTCTTCCTCTTGCCAATAACTGGGATGTTGGCCTTGTCGGGTGTTCTGAGTCCTGTGCGTCCTGCTTGTTGAAGAAAAAATCTTTGTCTAATCCGAGGTGAGTGATCGCTGTCCTGATATCCAGAAGCTATTTTTTTGCTGTAAGATGCGGTGGCAGAAACATTATGTACAAAATAAGTTACAAATAACGCGAAAAACTCCCACATAATAGCACATTTGGTAGAGCGCTGGTAAAACTGCTGCCAATTCTTCCGGTGCCATTTCACACTTCTCAGAGCATTAAAATCACTGGCTCAAGCTAGCATCCAAGATGTTATTGCACTAAGACCTTTGGGATATTTAGTCAATGCTCTCTAGCTTAACGGTTTGATTTGATTTATTCTCTGTTTGATGACATGGAGGAAGCAGTCAGTGCAGAGCAGTGCATTAATTGTGCTGTGTCATGCCTTAATGTAACCTTTATTTAAACTAGGCAAGTCAATTAAGAACAAATTCTTATTTACAATGTCGGCCTAGGAACAGTTGGTAAACTGCCTTGTTCAGAGGCAGAATGACAGATTTTTACCTTGTCCGCTCAGGGATTTGATCTAGCAACCTTTCAGTTACTGGCTCAACAATCTAACCACTAATGAAGGAAGAAGTTAAGAACAAAAATTAAGTCAAGGAATTCAGACCTTTCTTATACTCATTGAGATTCCCACACTATTCTCTGACTAATATACACATAAAGCCTTTGATTTGAATGCAACTATATTCTATAAAAGTCAACATTATTTCAGGCACTACAGATATATTTATATGTGGACAAGATAGTTTTCTCTGGTGGCTCCACAGTGACATGTGGAAAGTTAATCAAACAAAAGTCAAGCTGAAACATGTTAAGTACTTGCACTGATTGTTTCAACCGATTAAGGGAATTCAATCAGCAGATTAAGCGCTCATAGTCCAATTGGCCTTTGGCGCCAGCAGCTGTGTTACAGGTTATTGAAACTATTAGGTTAATCTTATTATCGCTAAATTGAGTTGTACATCATGGTTATGTTTGTACAAGCGTCAGTTACCAGGAGACAGGATAATCTCAAATAGACATGTTATATGCTACTGACTACATAACTCTGGACTCCAGGACTAGTTTTAGACATGCAGCACAATCAGATCAGCTATGAAAAAGAGATGATGTGAAAAGATCTGATGTGATTGGTCAAAAGCCCAATTAGTGGAAAAAAATATCAGTCAAAAGTCAAAAGGAAAGCATGTACATTGAAAAAATATATAAATATAATTGAAAGTGTTGGTCCAGGGTTTCATGAGCTGAAATAGAAGATCCCAGGAATGGAGGTCTCTGTTTCAAGGTCCATCCTTTTCATTAAATGCATTCCCTTCTTCTTCTTTTTTTTACTCCTTTCTGTCAAGACGAAGATGAAGGAATATCATGGGATTTTCATGAAGTAAAAATGAATAAATTCATGTTTATATTAAAAAGTTACTTATTACGAATTTCACTTTAAAATGTGGCATACAAATAATGATTTACAGACAGTTCAATCATGTTGCAATGAAACAAGAAAAAAAGCATTTTGTTAAAATTTGTAAAACAATGCAAAGATTTTTATCTGTTTAGGATTTGACCAGACAGGCAAATCACTTAACCATTAATGTCTTCCAGATGTGATTTTTCCCCCAAGGTACCCCACAGATGGCGAGACACATTTATTTTAAACTGCAAATCGACTACTGTTAAACAATGAAAATCTAGGAGACCATTTAAAGACAATTCCTGGCCTGCTACAATTATGCTTCACATGCTAACCTCTTTTCACTGTCAGCTGTTTCAAGCATTTCGGACGGGCTCATGGGTCTACCTTCACTGCAAAGAATGCCTCCCTCCAGCCAAAATGTCTTCCAACATCTGCTGAAACTCTACCCAAGACAAAACATCAACTGAGTGTCATCCATCAGATTTCATTTTCTCAAATGATTGAATGTGTATTCATTCACATTTTACATACTCTACTGTTTACATTATTTTCATAAACCACAAGAGTGTCTTTTGCCATGATAAGTGGTTTGAAGGAGATAATCAGGGGTTAAATTGGGAATTCGGAGGTGGGGGAGTCCTATTTCGGGAGGATAGGTTAGAATTAGGGTTGAACCAGGCTTCAACATAAGGCTAGGGTTAGGTTTATGTCAACATTAGGGTTAGGATTGTGTCCAATTAGGGTTAGTGCTATTTCAATATTAACCCTAACCCTAGCTTAATGTCCACACTCCAGCTCAACCCTGGAGGTTGGATGTTCTAGCCACAGGATTGACAATACATCACCTTATTTCCCTGGACTTCATAAAACACATGAGGGATACACAGGGAAATTGGATTTCTCCCCTAAGCCAACCCTAACCCTAATTCTCGGTTTATCGTACTTTTATACTTTTTTATTGTACTTTTCTCTTTGGACCTGTAAGGTGCTGGAGCTCAACTTTATGACCAAGTCCTATATGGGCATTGAGACAAAGCATTCACGTCATCTCAACTGCAGTGAGAGAGCATCTCTATGTGAGGTGGAGTTGAAACAATGAGCATGGACAAGCACCACCACAATAAATAAGATAGCACTCTGTTCTGTATTAGGCAGATGGTGATGAAAGCACAGACAGTGTGATTGTGGGACTGCGGTAGCGATATACTGTACCTGGGCCAACACTCTGGGTTTCATCAGCGTAACACTTGGGCTAAGTGGTTGTAATTTCAAACATTACATCAAATGGTGCAATCTCATGATTAAGATGTTTAGCCTCCTAATTTTCCATCTTTTACCATTGTTTGGTGAGATTAAAGTAGACCTGTTGGTCTTCGCCTATGTTCATTTCATCTTAAATGAACAAAGTCATGTATTCTCACACAGTTTTTTTCCCTTCATGTCCCATCTAATAACATAGATAGCACATACAGTTCAACATATTGTTTTCCAATAGTACAGGGATACATCCATTCAGTATATGCTCCATTCAATCACTATGTCCTAGTCATTGAGAACAACACAAAACAAATCAATGGCCTGATCCTTTCCCCTTTCCACTGAGAGTGTAGAACCAGAGCCATTAAGGCCAGGCACCTTTTTTTCTTTACTCTTATCAGACTGAAACTTTACCAGTTGATATTTTTGATTTATAAGCTATATTTTTTAATAACATATGCAAATGAGGCAACACTTCCTTAAAATGCGCTTATTTGCATATTACGAGAATCCGTTTTTCAACACATTGCTTCATGGCAGAATCATTTTTGTTGTTTTATTGTGATAAGACACTCAATGGTCAGACTTTTACAGAGCAGTTAATCAAAACATTTATTTTTATTTTTTTAACTATGTATGACGGATGCATATTTTGCATATATTTACAGATAAAATTACACGTAAAATCAAAACGATAATACAAGATATTTAAAAAAAAGCCTCTGTAAAAGTCTGACTATAAGACCTAAGAACCTGTGTGTGAAATAATGTGACTGTACATCATATACTTTGAAGACTGTTCTGTCGGGCAAATTCTGGGAAAATTCTCACATCACTTTGTTCAATTTGTCACATTCAAGGTTTTTGTATGGCTGTTGAAATGTGCAGAACATTAATCAGCTATGCCTGCCCCATATGTACGGCCCTCTTTGAGTTGTTGCTGGAGCCGCTTTACTTTCTTGACCGTGTCCTGGGACCTGCCCCTACGCTTAGCACACTCCATTGAAGCAGCATCAGCTCTCACAACACGCCTCACATTCTCCTCTCTGATTGCCTCCAGTGCCACCAAAGTGCTGTCAAGCCACAATTTGTCTATCACATTTGATATAGCAGTGGCTCCCTCATTGAATGTGGCTACTGCCATACTGGCTGATGCAGTATACATCCTATGATATACAGGTACCATATTCTTTGCAACCTCTTTATTCAAAAATGTATGGCCTCCATAGTTTTTGTGACTGGGTGGATCTTCACCCTTTTCTAGGGCTCACTGGTACCAGCACCAATGCTCACACCTATCCCGTAGTAGAATCGTCTCTTGTGCCAAGTGCCATCGAAGGATGCATGAACGTCTATGATGGCATCCTCATCCATCTTCAGCAACTCTGCTTTATCTGGGTCTACTGTATATCTGTGAAGCTCTGCTAAATAGCTTTGCAGCACTCTCCATTGACTGTAGCCCTCTGAATCTCTGCAACTAAAGTATGTGTGTGTGTGTGTGTGAGGGGGGGGTACTATGACACTCTGGCCTATGTTACAGTCTCATTGTACAGTTATGTTTTCCAATCACTCTGTTTATTCACTTTGAATACATTTGCTGAAGCAAGGAAATAAATAGTATTTATGCACAGCAAGACCTGACAATAATGGGCTCGTTCCCTTTTTATTTACCTGATATTATTTACCTGATGAGCTGAGAAGCACGGAAGGAATCCCTAGTACTTTGCTTATTTTCTTTAGAGCTGCATAACCAAGTCCACGTTTGTGGGCTAGAAGAATCATCCTCACATTTATATCAAATGCATCTCCTATGGAGCATTACTGCAGCCTGGAAGAAGTGTAAACACTCCTCTTAAATGTACCACGATCACCTTCACAGTGTGCACATTCTATCATGACAGAATTACAGAATCACTGGTTGGTGGGGTCTATGGTGATTTTCAGTCTAGTGTTTAGATACTTAGGGCAAATCAAAACATGTACAAATTGGTTTATTTGTGACGTGGAATAAAAGCCACTGTTGGTTGACTGGCTGCTGCCTGGTTGATCGCTGCTAGCTCTCATCTTCATCTCAACTAATTTGCGTCTTGACAGCTACCTCCTTTTCCTCATCTATCTGTACTGTCACTGGCTGCCTCGATCGGGTGATCTGGCACATTTTTTCTTTCATTCACTGTTTTTCTCGCATTGGCTAACTGAGTTTGCTTATTTTTATTCACAAACTGTAAGTATATTCTTCGACATTTTCTAATTGTGTCTCTCTTCACCGGATTCTTTGCGGGAGATATTTTCAAACAGGCAAGTGCGGCACGTAAGGCATTTTAACCAATCAGGTTGCTGGAAATGCCAGTAACCGGATGTCAGGAAATTGCTATTTTTTCCGCACGAAGCACTACGTCTACAAAGGATATAGCCATGTATGGTCTAGCTAACGATATGCTCCGGAAAACAAGCTTTTGAATGATATATGATTCAACATGGAGAGTTTTAAAAATAGTGGTTGAAGTTCTACATGAAACATGCTAACAACAACAACAACATTTATGCTAGGTGTAGTTGACAGAATTGGGATAAAATGAAAATGAAGTATTTATATACATTATTGCCGATATATTTGTACATTTTATGAAAGTATGGATGTTGTTGCAAAATATCCCAACATCTGAAAATTGACAAATGGAAGCAAAATCACAAATTCTGCCTGTGGTGCCTGGCCTTAATTATACTGTTTTTCGACTGTAACCCCAGTGTTACACTAGTGTATACACCCTTATGTTATTCTAGGGAAATTGTGTTTCCATAGCTAGGACTGACAGTCAGGACTTGTGATATCATGGGCAGAAAACCCAATTAATCTCCATCATTCATTGAAGTTGATGGGTCATTTATAACAAAACATTTTGATATTGCCTAGCATTTCAATTACTATTTCACTAGTAAAGTGGAAAAACTCCAAAGGGAAATTACAACATTGAATAGTGAACCATCATCTTTTGTATAAAATATCTAATAATGAAAGAGTAGGATTGCTGTTTTGAATTTGGTAAAGTTAGTGTGAGAGGTGGGAAAACTATTGCTATCCATCAATAAGGATAAGCTACCAGGTATAGACAACCTTGATGGGAAATTATTGAGAATGGTAGCAGACTGTATTGCCATTGGTTATATCTTTAACCAAGGCTTAAGGAGTGTTTGTGTACACAGGCGTGGAAGGAAGCTAAAGTAATTACACTGCCTAGAAATAGTAAAGCACCCTTTGCTGGCTCTAAATGCCATCCAATCAGTTTGCTGCCTGCTCTTAGTAAACTAATGGAGATAATTGTGTTTGACCAAATATTATTTTTCAGAGAACAAGTTAACTACTGACTTTCAGCATGCATATAGAGAAGGGCACTCAACGTGTACTGCACTGACTCAGATGACAGATGATTGGTTAAAATAAATGGATAATAAGATGACAGTTGGAGCTGTATTGTTAGATTTCAGTGCAGCCTTTGATGTTATTGATCAGAAATGATTGAAGATGTTCACTTGCTATGGCTTTTGATCACCTGCCATCACATGGTTGGACAGTTATTTATCCAATAGAACCCAGAGAGTGTTCTTCAATGGAAGCCTTTCTAACATCAGATATGTACAGGGCGGTTGCCTTGGGCCATTATCTCTTCTCTATTTTTACAAATGATTTTCACTGGTCTTACACAAAGATAGAATGGCTGTGTATGCAGATGATTCCACACTCTACATGTCAGCACCCAAACCCAAAATTCTAAATAAGGATTTACAGTCAGTATTAGACTGGGTGATTCATAGTAAACTGGTGTTAAATACATCTAAAACTTAAATTGTTGTATTTGGTTCAAAACATTCTCTAAGACCTAAACTGGGGTTGTGTATAAAGGGTGTGACCCCGGCCAAGTCCTGGCTGTTCTGCCACCCTCCTCCTATACCCCCTCATTCAGTTGTACAACTGGGGGCTGCCTTAATCAACATCCACGTCATCGGCGCACAGGGAACAGTGGGTTAACTGCCTTGCTTGGGGCAGAACGACTGATTTTTACCTCATCAGCTCAGGGATTCGATCCAACAACCTTTTGGTTACTGGCCCAACGCTCCTACCCGCCAGTCTACATTATACTGCACTATACTCTACTGTGCTGTAGTGTTGTACTCTACTGTACTCTACTTTTCTTTACTGTACTGTAATTTACTGTACTGTGCTGTGCCGAGTGGCGCAGCGGTCTAAGGCACTGCTCCTCAGTGTAAGAGGTGTCGCTGCAGTCCCTGGTTCAAATCCAGGCTGCATCACATCCGGCCATGATTAGGAGTCCCATAGGGCGGTGCACAACTGGCCCAGCTTTGGCTGGGGTAGGCCGTCATTGTAAATAAGAATTTGTCCTTAACTGACCTGCCTAGTTGAATAAAGGTTAAATAAATACAATTTAAAAAATGTGCTGCCCAAACTTGTGAAAAATATAATGTTTCAGATTTGGTCCAGTCAAATATTTGGGCCAAGTCAAGACCATCCGGACCGGGACAGATCTGAACCAATTATAGATGTCTATGTTTGGGCACAATATAGGCCGGTATGTACCGGATGTGTGTGGACATTGAAATCAAGGCAGGTCCAGACCAAATCTGAACCAAATGTAGATGTCTATGGTTGGTTCAGATTTGTTGAAATCAAGGCCGGTCCGGACCGCACCAAAAAAAGACAGTGTCAGTGTCGGTCCGTGCTTAATAGGGTGTAGCCTACAGTGTTCGCCTGCAATGGAATTTTATGAATGACCATCATTTGGTAGGCCTACCGTTTGTAAAACAGGGAGTTGCATTGGCTTTGTTAGTTCTGATTCCTGTGACTAATCCTCTTGGCTATTTAAGCTCTGAATATCAACTACCCAACTTATCCTGAGCCTATTTGCAAATGAGAATCAATCTGTTTACACAGAGGGAAATGCAGAAGTACTTTTTGCTATGATCATCTTGTCAAAAATGTACTGATACAAACTTCAAACCACTGGTTATCATGCCAATTTAGCCCACAGGGTGAAACTCCTGGATAGCAGTTGTTCGTAGCCTGATTTTCCATTCCATATTGTCCATTTTACTTTGACTTGTCCTGTTTGTAGGATATCATTTTTGTTAACATGACATATTCACATCAAATACATGTTTTTCTTTGTTTGGCCGCCATTCAATTTAGGCTTATTTGATCAAAGAAATGTGCATGATGTAATGTAAAAAGTGTCTGTCTCATGACATTGTCATACATTTGATCTCCAGCCTGTAGGATACAGAATAGGCCATATACTCATTCTACCATAGGCTATAAGGTACATGATTTATGTTAGATGTGTTTTTGACGGAACATTGGTGGAGAGCTGTAGTGGTGCTTCTCTCCAACAGCACCCTGGAGAGGGGAGCTCGGTATGGACAAGCAAAATATTTTGCGCTCCTGCTTTTGACAAAGTGGGACTACTTATCACAGGGAGGCATCAGTGCTCACCTAAATAGCCCATATGCCACTAGTTGAGATACATTTTCATTATTTTTGGACAGAATTATGTCAGGTTTTATGTGTTGTTGGAGGTGCTTCTTGGTCAGTTTAGCTGGGAAAATTCCGCCCTCGTCAAACTGCCGCTGTAGGCGGCTGCCTAATCCTGGCTAATGGGCGGGCCGGCCCTGGTATGACCATTGAACAAGTTGAGGAAGCTAAACTCCTTGGTATAACATTGGATGGTCAATTATCATAGTCAACTCATTTTGACAAAGATGTAGTGAAGATGGAGAAGGGTATAGTATGTCTGCATTTTTGACACAAACATCAACTGTACTAGTTGTTCAGGCTCTGATCCCATCTTGATGAGTGTCCAGTAATATGGTCAAGTGCAGCAAAGAAAGACCAAGCAAAGCTGCAGGTGGCTCAAAACAGAGCAGGTTGAGGGTTGGTGAGAGATTAATTGCTTCTCTTCTAGTTTTTATGAGAATTATTACTGTAATGAAAATTCCAGATTGTCTGCAAAATCAAATAACATTCAGCTCAGACACAGATACATACCCCACAAGACATGCCACCAGGTGTCTCTTCACAGTCCCGAGCCCAAAACTAATTCACAGCAACGCACAGCATTATACAGAGCCATGATCAGCGGTGAGGACACACACACACACACACACACACACACATTATTTTATAATTGTATTGTTTTGTATTATTTATTTTTGTTGTATTCTTTGTGTATTTTTTTTATTTTACATTTGTGTGACTGTTTTTTTCTAGCAGTGTCTCAGGGTTTTGTTACTTGTCATGTTTTCTGTGGACCCCAGGAAGAATATCTGTTGTTCGGCAAAAGCTAATGGGGATCCAAATAAACAAATAAAACAAATAACAGCAGAATCAACAACCTCTGCACAATGAAAATGGTTGCTTTGTGAAAAGGTGTTAAAGTTCACAGTTAGCCATTGTTATGTAAATGCTGCTTGAAAGTACCAGTGGGCTGGCTTTGGCCTCAGGTGAGAGCCGTTCTGCCAGAGCCAACAAGAGTTGTGTAAACTTACTGTAGCAATAGAGGCTGGAAAGGGGCACAATTCAGACATCGGAAAATGTTGCCTTTCCTACACATGCCTTTCCTGTGCATTTCTCAGTAGTTGGTATTCAGACTTACCTAATGCAGGTGTGTAATGTGCTCTTCAGGTGTGTCTACTTTGCGTGAATGGAATTCATTTTATTCAACAGTTGAAAACCCTCCCACTTGCTGGCCAACAGATTTTTTCCTGGAGTTTTCATTCAATAGGGTTTTCAGTACATTTATCTTAAGCCATTTAAATACGATGTACCTTTAAATTGAATTTTGTTGACAGACTCACTAGAATACATTTAGAGAACAGGTTCAAACCTGTTCAAATTTTTGGGTTAGGAAAGTGTGTATGAATCATAAAAAAACAGGTTTGTAGAGCATTTACGCACCAAATATATTGATAAATCAAGAATACAGTGGTTTGATTCATCCTGAAAGTGACCATATTCAAGTTCAATCCATGAAATAGTAATAGGGCTTGACCAGTAGTCCTATAAATCTACCCTAATCCTCACTAATCATGGAGCTGTATGACAACGGTCCAGTCATTGTGAACCATGTGCCAGGCTCCAGGTTTAAACTGCAACATGTGGTATGAGTTTCATAATGATTCAAATAGGCTACATGTCCTAAATTATTGCACAACGTTAACCTAATATGATCCACTAATGCTAGCATCCCTCAGGAACAGCTACATGTACAGTGGGGCAAAAAAGTATTTAGCCAACCACCAATTGTGCAAGTTCTCCCACTTAAAAAGATGAGAGAGGCCTGTAATTTACATCATAGGTACACTTCAAATATGACAGGCAAATTGAAAAAACAAAATCCAGAAAATCACATTGTAGGATTTTTAATGCATTTATTTGCAAATTATGGTGGAAAATAAGTGTTTGGTCACCTACAAACAAGCAAGATTTCTGGCTCTCACAGACCTGTAACTTCTTCTTTAAGAGGCTCCTCTGTCCTCCACTCGTTGCCTGTATTAATGGCACCTGTTTGAACTTGTTATCAGTATAAAAGACACCGGCCCACAACCTCAAACAGTCACGCTCCAAACTCTACTATGGCCAAGACCAAAGAGCTGTCAAAGGACACCAGAAACAAAAATTGTAGACCTGCACCAGGCTGGGAAGACTGAATCTGCAATAGGTAAGCAGCTTGGTTTGAAGAAATCAACTGTGGGAGCAATTATTAGGAAATGGAAGACATACAAGACCACTGATAATCTCCCTCGATCTGGGGCTCCACGCAAGATCTCACCCTGTGGGGTCAAAATTATCACAAGAACGGTGAGTAAAATTCCCAGAACCACACAGGGGGACCTAGTGAATGACCTGCAGAGAGCTGGGACCAAAGTAACAAAGCCTACCATCAGTAACACACTACGCCTCCAGGGACTCAAATCCTGCAGTGCCAGACGTGTCCCCCTGCTAAAGCCGGTACATGTCCAGGCCCGTCTGAAGTTTGCTAGAGAGCATTTGGATAATCCAGAAGAAGATCGGGAGAATGTCATATGGTCAGATGAAACCAAAATATAACTTTTTGGTGAAAACTCAACTCGTCGTGTTTGGAGGACAAAGAATGCTGAGTTGCATCCAAAGAACACCATACCTACAGTGAAGCATGGGGGTGGAAAAATCATACTTAGGGGCTGTTTTTCTGCAAAGAGACCAGGACGACTGATCCGTGTAAAGGAAAGAATGAATGGGGCCATGTATCGTGAGATTTTGAGTGAAAACCTCCTTCCATCAGCAAGGGCATTGAAGATGAAACGTGGTTGGGTCTTTCAGCATGACAATGATCCCAAACACACCGCCCGGGCAACGAAGGAGTGGCTTCGTAAGAAGCATTTCAAGGTCCTGGAGTGGCCTAGCCAGTCTCCAGATCTCAACCCCATAGAAAATCTTTGGAGGGAGTTGAAAGTCCGTGTTGCCCAGCAACAGCCCCAAAACATCACTGCTCTAGAGGAGATCTGCATGGAGGAATGGGCCAAAATACCAGCAACAGTGTGTGAAAACCTTGTGAAGACTTACAGAAAACGTTTGACCTCTGTCATTGCCAACAAAGGGTATATAACAAAGTATTGAGATAAACTTTTGTTATTGACCAAATGCTTATATTCCACCATAATTGGCAAATAAATTCATAAAAAAATCCTACAATGTGATTTTCTGGATTTTTTTTTCTCATTTTGTCTGTCATAGTTGAAGTGTACCTATGATGAAAATTACAGGCCTCTCTCATCTTTTTAAGTGTGAGATCTTGCACAATTGGTGGCTGACTAAATACTTTTTTTGCCCCACTGTACGTTACAGAGGTAAGAAAGGTCAATGGAATGGAATGGAATGATGCAAAATGTAGTCTACAAAATAATTTTTGTTAAACAGAAAACCCAAACATATGGCAGCAGATCCACAAGGTCTGCCATGAGAGGTGACTGTATAGTTCCCTTAAGGAAAAGCACCTTTAGTAAATCCGCTTTCTCTGCGAGAGCTTCCCATGTCTGGAGTACACTGCCATCAGACACACAAAACTGCACCACCTATCACACTTTCACAAAAAACATGAAGACATGGCTAAAGGTCAATCAGATTTGTGAACATAATCCCTAGCTGTGTATTGTCGCTTTCCATGTTGTCTGTTGTCTGTAGCTTGTGAGGTGTGGAAACACTGTTGCTTTTATGGATTTTGTCTTGTTGCTTTTTGTGCTATGTTGCTCTGTCTGTATGCTATGTCTTGCTTGTCCCATGTTGCTCTGTCTGTATGCTATATCTTGCTTGTCCTATGTTGCTCTGCGTGTGCTCACTGCTCATTGATTGTCTGTATTGTAATTGTTTTTAATAACCTGCCCAGGGACAGCTGTTGAAAATCAGCCGGCGGGCTAAAACCGGCACTTTTACTGAAAGTTGATTAATGTGCACTGTCCCTGTAAAAATAAAATAAACTCAAACAAGGAAACTAACACTAAAATGACAGTTATAAATGAATGTGGGTATTACTGACGGTGGCTCCCGAAAGTGGCTAATATTTAACATGATACAAATTGTCAAATAAACTGAGAAAAAGCCTGTGCATATAATGAAAACATTCTAAAGCGTATACATCAACTCGGCAGGCTCGGCCCTACAGATACAGTACCTATAGCTTGGGTCTCCAAATTTCATCCACTCAAATGATGAGGGCATACAACTCAAATAAAGTTATTTACAGCCCACTGTAGAAAAGGAGCCGCAATACATGTCATAACTCATGTTGATATGATTTATTTTCATATGACTGGTTTAAAATGAGTCTCCATGGATCATAAGGAAAAATAATCTAAAACAATTGCTATGTGTATTTACAATACCCTTCTCCAAACGAATGACTAATTTACCTACCAGTTATCAATAGCTCTGATCAATTTGTAGATTACAGTTCATGGAGAATGCTGTTATTTCTATTGGAAAAATAAAGTAGAGGCTTTTCCCACTTCGAACCGGCAGGTTTGCACAACCTTATTCATGGTTTCCTCACACGTAAAGGTGTCGGAATTATGAGGGAATTAAGTCAAAGGTCAGAATATGGTGAATCTGTAGACATACCTCTGCCACACCTCCATTTGGTTGATCTCCACCCCAAACAAATAGTGGGTGAATAGCATGCTATTCTCATGTTTAAGTTCAATGTCAGAATACGCATAAAGAGAAAAGTACACAAAAAGGGAATTGTGTTCCATGTACGCGTGCTTAACTCAGGTCGAAATTCCCCCCAAAGGGGAAATAAAATATCTGTTTAAACAAGGAATCAGAAACCATTATAGGTGGCTCTATCTATACTGTAAACAAAACATGAAAAGGAAAATGTATTCTGTATACTGTAGAATAAACTGAAAATGTATTCTGTATACTGTAGAATAAACTGAAAATGTATTCTGTATACTGTAGAATAAACTGAAAATGTATTCTGTATACTGTAGAATAAACTGAAAATGTATTCTGTATACTGTAGAATAAACTGAAAATGTATTCTGTATACTGTAGAATAAACTGAAAATGTATTCTGTATACTGTAGAATAAACTGAAAATGGTCAAAACAATACATGCAACATTGATCTCTTGTTTTTTTAACTTGGGAGTCTAGTTAGTCCAACACAAGTATTTGGAGATTATACTTAATTTTGTGTAGTGAGCTAAATCAGGGTCACACAGAGTGATTCTTAGTAGTGTTGAACAAATCTAGTTTGGAACAGAAGTATGCACCTTATACACATGGTTATGGGCTTTCAAAAATAAGACACCTGTACTATGTCAGATATAGAATTGAAATGTTTTTGCAGCATAACATTACACTTCATATACATCATAGAAGACTGAAATATAACAAAACTGTTTGACAGAAACACTGGATTTAGTTTTTCTTTTAAATGTATTATGAAAAATATTAATAACATGCCACACGTGAGGCCAAAGAGGGCGCTTTTGGTCATTGACTGCAGGAAAGGCTACACCTTGGTCAATAATGTTAAAGTTTTGAATATGGGTCCTGATTCAACTGTGCTAATTAATCAAATGAAAAACAACCTTTCCAGACAGATGCATTTTTTTGTGTTAATCTAAAGAATTGTTGGTGTAATAACATCCACAGTAATTTCAATGAAAACTAAATTAACCAGCCCTGCAAGTGACACTTACAGCCTCCAAATCAACAGTTTCCAGATGTTTCTCCAGCAAGGCTTAAAGATGCAATCTCCAGTTCAAACAATAGTAAAGCAGTCACCCACTACTGTTTTGGAAAAAGCTGAGGGACAGGACTGGAGAAATGTTACTACTCTCAAATTCATAGACAGTTCTATGGATGCATATAAGTTAAATTCTTCTAAAATCAATGGGTATACAGCGGTCATTTAAAAGTATCAATCGCAAATTGCCCCTTTAATGTGTGCCATCTATAAAGAACCACGATCTCCCATAAAACCCTTATCTTGGTACATTGTGCATGTGCTTATGAGATGCAATGCCTCTGGAAAGTATTCAGACCCCTTTCATTTTTCCACATTCTGTTACGTTACAGCCTTATTTTAAAATTCATTTGTATTTTTCCCCCCATCAATCTACACACAATACCCCATAATGACAAAGCAAAAACACATTTTTAGAAATGTTTGCAAATGCATTACAAATAAATAACGGAGATATCACATTTACGACAGGTAGCCTAGTGGTTAGAGCGTTGGACTAGTAACAGAAATGTTGAAAGATTGAATCCCTGAGCTGACAAGGTAAAAATCTGTCGTTCTGCCCCTGAACAAGGCAGTTAACCCACTGTTCCTTGACCGTCATTGAAATAAGAATTTGTTCTTAACTGACTTGCCTAGTTAAATTAAGGTAAAATAAAAATAAACGTAAATATTCCGTACTTTGCTCAGTACTTTGTTGATGCACCTTTGGCAGCGATTACAGCATTGAGTCTTCTTGGGTATGACGCTGCAAGATTAGCACACCTGTATTTAGGGAGTTTCTCCCATTTTTCTCTACAGATCCTCTCAATCTCTGTCAGATTGGATGGGGAGCGTTGCTGCACAGCTATTTTCAGGTCCGGGCTATGGATGGGCCACTCAAGGACATACCGAGACTTGTCCCGAAGCCACTCCTGCATTGTCTTGGTTGTGTGCTTAGGGTTATTGTCCTGTTGGAAGGTGAACCTTTGCCCCAATCTGAGGTCCTGAGCGCTCTTGAGCAGGTTTTCATCAAGGATCTCTCTGTACTTTGCTCTGTTCATCTTTGCCTTGCCGCTGAAAAACATCCCCACAGCATGATGCTGCCACCACCATGCTTCACTGTAGGGATGGTGCCAGGTTTCCTCCAGACGTGACGCTTGGCATTCAGGCCAAAGAGTTCAATCTTGGTTTCATCAGACCAGAGAATAATTTATCATGGTTTGAGAGTCTTTAGGTACCTTTTGGCAAACTCCAAGTGGGCTGTCATGTGCCTTTTACTGAGGAGTGGATTCCATCTGGCCACTCTACCATAAAGGCCTGATTGGTGTAATACTGCAGAGATGGTTGTCCTTCTGGAAGATTCTCCAATCTCCACGGAGGAACTCTAGAGCACTGTCAGAGTGACCATCGAGTTCTTGGTCACCTCCTTGACCAAGGTCCTTCTCCCCCAATTGCTCAGTTTGGGCAGGCGGCCAGCTCTAGGAAGAGTCTAGGCGGTTTCAAACTTCTTCCACTTAAGAATGATGGAGGCCACTGTGTTCTTGGGGACCTTCAATGCTGCAGACATGTTTTGGTACCCTTCCTCAAATCTGTACCTCGACACAATCCTGTCTCGGCGCTCTACGACAATTCCTTCGACCTCTAGGCTTGGTTTATGCTCTGACATGCACTGGCAACTGTGGGACCTTTATATAGACAGGTGTGTGCCTTTCCAAATCATGTCCAATCAATTTAATTTACCACAGTTGGACTCCAATCAAGTTGTAAAAACATCTCAAGGATGATCAATGGAAACAGGATGCACCTGAGAAAAGGGTATTTCAGTTTTTTATGTTTAATACCTTTGCAAAAATAATAATAATAATGTTTTCACTTTGTCATTATGGGGTATTGTGTGTAAATTCCTGAGCTTTTTTTGTATTTAATCCATTGTAGAATACGACTGTAACATAACAAAAGGTGGAAAAAGTCAAGTGGTCTGAATCATTTCCAAAGGCACTGTATGTAAATGTCAAAAGGCAACCTGGTTTAGAAATTAGCCTTTGAAAAGAGCTAGGCTTTGGTAATTAAACCCTGGCAGTATGTTATTGCACAGAGAAGGGAATTGGGAGAAGAGTTTGTGGTGCAAGGGCAGAATGTGACACCCATCAGGATATCAGCCAGAGAAAGTACTGTATGTGGGGAAGTGTACACTGCAGACTCCATAGTTCTTTATTTATTTATTTATTTATTTTTATTTCACCTTTATTTAACCAGGTAGGCTAGTTGAGAACAAGTTCACATTTACAACTGGGAACCTGGCCAAGATAAAGCATAGCAGTGTGACACAAACAACAACACATGGAGTAAACAAACATGCAGTCAATAATATAATATAAAAAGTCTATATACAGTGTGTGAAAATGAGGTAGGATAAGGGAGGTAAGGTAACAAAATAGGCCATGGTGGCAAAATAATTACAATATAGCAATTAAACACTGGGGTGATAGATGTGCAGAAGATGAATGTGCAAGTAGAGATACTGGAGTGCAAAGGAGATGAAAAAATAATAATAATAACAGTATGGGGATGAGGTAGTTGGATGAGCTATTTACAGATGGGCTATGTACAGGTGCAGTGATCTGTGAGCTGCTCTGACAGCTGGTGCTTAAAGTTAGTGAGGGAGATATGAGTCTCCAGCTTCAGTGATTTTTGCAGTTTGTTCCAGTCATTGGCAGCAGAGAACTGGAAGGAAAGGTGGTCAAAGTAGGAATTGGCTTTGGGGGTGACCAGTGAAATTGTCACACCCTGACCATAGTTTGCTTTGTATGTTTATACAGTATGTTTTGTTTGGTCAGGGTGTGATCTGAGTGGGCATTCTATGTTGTATGTCTAGTTTGTCTGTTTCTGTGTTTGGCCTGATATGGTTCTCAATCAGAGGCAGGTGTTAGTCATTGTCTCTGATTGGGAACCATATTTAGGTAGCCTGTTTTGTCATTGTGTGTTGTGGGTGATTGTATATGTTAGTTGCTTGTGTCAGCACATTTCGTATATAGCTTCACGGTCGTAGTTCATTCATTTACTGTTTTGTTCAGTTTACTTCGTGTTTTCGTCATCCATTAAAATGATGCATTCACACAACGCTGCGCTTTGGTCTGCTTCTGACGAATATCGTGACAGAAATATACCTGCTGGAGCACTTGCTACATGTGGGTGCTGCTATGGTGATCGGTGAGCTGAGATAAGGCAGGGCTTTACCTAGCAAAGACTTGTAGATGACTTGGAGCCAGTGGGTTTGGTGACAGATATGAAGTGAGGGCCAGCCCACGAGAGCATACAAGTCGCAGTGGTGGGTAGTATATGGGGCTTTGGTGACAAAATGGATGGAACTGTGATAGACTGCATCCAATTTGCTGAGTAGAGTGTTGGAGGCTATTTTGTAAATGACATCGCAGATGTCAAGGATCGGTAGGATAGTCAGTTTTACGAGGGTATGTTTGGCAGCATGAGTGAAGGATGCTTTGTTGCGAAATAAGCTGATTCTAGATTTCATTTTGGATTGGAGATGCTTAATGTGAGTCTGGAAGGAGAGTTTACAGTCTAACCAGACACCTGGGTATTAGTAGTTGTCCACATATTCAGAACCGTCCACATAGTCAGAACCATCCAGAGTAGTGATGCTGGACGGGCGGGCAGGTGTGGGCAGCGATCGGTTGAAGAGCATGCATTTAGTTTTACATGCATTTAAGAGCAGTTGGAGGCCACGGAAGGAGAGTCGTATGGCATTGAAGCTCGTCTGGAGGTTAGTTAACACAGTGTCCAAATAAGGGCCAGAAGTATACAGAATGGTGTCATCTGCGTAGAGGTGGATCAGAGAATCACCAGCAGCAAGAGCGACATCATTGATGTAGACCTCCTGTTCAATGCTGAGAAACAGTGAACCAGCACCACAGCACACATTCAGCGCTGCCGTTAGGTAGCAGGGGGACACTTTGTAAGCACCCTAAGGGAAGTGTATTTGTAAGTAAATGCTTTCAGAGATTACACACACCAATTCCTACAGGGATTCAACCTCATCCATTCTTAGGTAATATAACTCCTTGGTATTAACAAAGTGCTATTGAAATAAAATGACATAACATCCTAATGCTATTGCAATTACCGTCATCTATCCCCATGTTAATGTGGGTTGAACTGATATCCAGGAAGTATTTTCTTCAGAATAGCTTAGTGCTGTTCAATGTTGCTACTACTTGTTAAGTGCACTACAATACTGTCAGGTACACTAGAAATGTGGTTACACATCAAATGCAAATCATCTGGCATCATTATGACATGAAATAATAATTTAATACCTCCCTTTCAAGGTCATGAGATATAACATATTCAAAACACACTCCAGGTTGGCCAGTAGAAATGTCCTCAATTAATTCTAACACATCTAAATTCTAGTAAGCGGTGTTCTTTTGACTAATCAATGCTACAAAGGACTTTAATTAGCCTGCTGCTCTGACAGTTCAGAGTATCTATCTACAAATCTTTAGGCCTTCATTCGCATCTGCATTTGACAGGGTGGCTGCATCAAAACATTGTAGATACAGTAAGCCCATTCCAAACTCTCAGGGCATTTAATTCATGTCCCCGAAACAACAGGAAGCTTAATGCACCTCTTAACTGAGCTATAAACCCCGAAGGTCATTCTCAATGGAAGTGTACCTCAGAATGGCAGACAGACAAGAGGCAGACAACATACTAGTGTTCAGAGGCTTTCTCAACCTCACTGCAGCACTTAGTGGAAATCATATACAACCTAATGCTTTGAAAGTATAAGGACGTCTGCTTAGGGTCCTGAGACACTCAGCCGTTAGACATGTTAGTAATGTAACTGGGGACTGGAATGTTTAGCATGAGAGCATGTCAAACTCCCAGACAAAGTCTGATACGTATATTTTTCCTGTGTTGATACACATGGACTTTCTTTTGGTCTTTTTTTCACACATGCAGCTCCCTCATAACATCATACGGTAGCGGGCAACATAATACCAATAAGGAGAAATCTAGTTATACAATGTAGTCAGTGGAATGAGATGGGAGAGATGAAAATGGTAGAGGATACTGTGAACAGAGGAAAAACTGGCAACAGGACAAAGTGTGCAGTCATGTAAGATTATAGTAGGTAACAGAACGAGACAACATGAAACTTGTAATAATGTGTTTTGAAAAACAACAAGATTAACCATAATAACATTATTCTCTCAATCAAGAGACTGGAAAAGAGTATTTCAACTTATCACATAATCGGTGATTAAAGGCCAATTTGAGCAATCATCTCCAACCCAAGTAATTGCTTCTTGATGCAAACTCATTACCATATTCAATCTCAGCTCACCCCAGGAACTTTGGAGACATTCAGAGTCATGTACACATCCACAAGAGGGAATGATTATCAATGGTTTCACAATCAAACACTGCAATAAATACACGTTCCTTTTTTCCTCTGAAAGCTGGACAGAATCCACTCAGAACCTGGACAGTTTACATTTACATTTTTTTGTAATTTAGGGGACACTCTTAACCAGAGCAACTTACAGTATTGATTGCATACATGTTCATACTTTTTCCATACTTGTGCCCCGTGGGATGTATGGTGGACAAACAGAATATGACTTCAGCTGATTATTTCTGATATCATACTGGTTATTAGCAACACCACATTATTCCCGGAATGATGCAAGTTTCTTGTGTAGTTTATAGACCTACTTCCCACTTACTTCCCATTCCAGAGTGATGTAAACGTTAAAGACCAAATAACAAAAGGCTGTTGTAAATGTAATACTGTGGGTAATTCCATAATGCTATTATTTGAGAATAATTGGCTGTCACAAAACCTTATTAAGACTGATAAAGGCCTCCCGAGTGGGGGAGGTGTTTATGGCACTGCATCGCAGTGCAAGCTGTGCTACTAGAGAAAAGCATACACAAGACGTCAAATGCAGTGTCCTGTCTTTTTAATTGCAGATATCATTTCATGTAATTACATGATTACATATACTCAAAGCGAAAGATCATATTATACAACTTAAGATGCAGAAGGGTAATCTGGCTGGCAGATTGATGATGAGACGAGACGCTCTCATTGGTCAACTCTACACCTCCCAGCAGGGTCGGTACACCCTTCCCACCATACACCTCATGGTGTCCCTCCTGACGATGGAGATGCTGGGGCTTAGGTCCTGGCCAGCCTCTCTGCGGTCCAGAGTCAGGGCTCTGTCAGGCCCGGCGGCTGCAGCTCTCAGCTTGTAGAAAGGAAGTCCTCTGTTCAGGTTCATCCACAGGCCAGAGTCTGCCAGCAAGACAATCTTGGAGCTCCTGCCTCTGACTGAATCAGGGCTGTTTTCAGACACCTCTACACTCAGTAGGGAATCGAGGGTATCTTGCTCCAAGGCGACGTCGTCCATCTTGCCGATGGAGATCGCCGTGGACGGTGTGTAGCACTCCAAGAAAAGTGCCACGGCAAAGGAGATGGAGAGGACAGAGTGTCTCATCTTGGAGAATGAGGATCTTCGTTGAGGTTGATGTTGCAGGTTGTTGTGATTTTTTTCGAGCTCGTTCTCTTCTGACCGAGATGTTTGTCTTCCTCTTTTATACTGTTTGGACTTCCAGGATTTGCAACATTTGAAATTTGTTTCATCACTGCTTTTCTTCTCATTGTGTTTCAGGTATTAAACAACAGTATGATGACGTGAGACCCCTAACAGTGTTGGAGTGTTGTGTCTTGTGGAGAGTTAATTAAGCTTATTTGTAACGTGGCTGGTTTTCTAAAGTCTGTGAGGATGAAACAGTGGGATTTCATTGAATGAGGACACAAAGGAAGATGCCATTCCAAGAGCCTGCCCTTTAAAACAACTGGAGAGGATTACTCACCCATGTACTACCTTGTGGTTAAGGACTCCCAATGATACATACTCCCCTCTCATGGCCACCTTATGACAACGGAAAATAAGGGATTTCAGGTGGGATTACAGTTGAAAAGTTAACTAGTGATCATTGAAGAGCTTGGTGTGTATGTGGCACCAGGAAAACCAGCAGGGTTCTTTGAATACGTGTTGAGAGGAAATTCACGTCGTCACTGATGTAAGGCTTTGGTGAAGATCGGAAATGTCTTTTAATTCAGAGCATATCCTTTATGTCTGCTGTCTGTGCTCTCTGTAAAGCCTTATTTGTTCACTTACTGGTACCTGCATATTTGCAACCTTACCTAATTAGGAAGATCAGACAGGGAGTTAAGGGTTGAAAACCTGCTCACATACTGTAGCCCTCTTCAAACAGAATGCTGGTGTGATGATGATGGGTTCAAAGTCAGCTTGGCTAGAGATTTGCACAAAAAAGGAGATGTTGGCTGGTGAACCGTCAATGGTTTTGTTTGGTGATTTATAGAGATGACCTCAGATAAGATATTGCTACGGTCAGATGTTGTTACTGCATAATAACTTTTCAAATACGCACCACTCTCGTCCAAAGAAGTATATATTTTTGGGGAGCCGTTATTATTGTTCTATAAATAGGCCTACTACAGTATATTTTGGACATTTTGTCTGTTTATTCATACTAGCATGTCTTGCTTCAAAACTTAACTTTGTTTGACAAGGGTTGGTTTTTGCCCAATGGTCAAACCCAGCTGTAAAACTTTAAAGTGGAGGATGTTTTTGTGTAGTTTTCCAAGACATTTTAAAGAAATTGATCACTTTAGATAGGAATCTGATTTGTTCAGACATCGTTAGCACACATACATGTATACTGTGTGAAAATGACACTCTAAGAAGTTCTCCCATAGTTCCCCAATTAAGAGGAATAAACTTGAAGTAGGTGGTATCTGTGTTTTCGTCTCAGAGAAATGCTTTAATGGCCTCCTTTAATGTTATCTTCCCTTCTCCTTATCAGAGAGAAAATGGTTCTGTTGAAGGGGGATCTAGAAGTTTGCATTATTGTTTTCAGCAAATTAATACTCCAGCCTCCTCTTTTTGCAGGTGAATGTTAAATGTCAAAAAAGAATTGGATGTAAACAAGCCGACTGTGTTACGTCCGTCATCGGAATGAGACCAAAGAGCAGCGTGGAAAGTGTACATCTTTATTTTTAGATGAACACCAAAAAAAAAAAAAAAGATAAACAAATGTAACGTTCTGCAGGCTAACTAGTAACTGAACAAAAACAAGATCCCACAAACACAAGTGGAAAACAGGCTTCCTAAGTATGATTTCCAATCAGAGACAACGATAGACAGCTACCTCTGATTGGGAACCATACCCGACCAACAAAGAAATAGAAAACTAGAATGCTCACCCAAATCACACCCTGACCTAACGAAATAGAGAAATAAACAGGCTCTCTAAGGTCAGGGCGTGACAGACTGGCTCGAACAGAAAATATTAAATTATATTGCAACTCAAATAATCAAACACGATGCTATTAAAATCAAGCAACTAGCTAGAGACAAAATCAAAATTTCATAAGGATTTCTAGCAGGGTTTAGTATGATATACAAGAAAAAAAGCGTATCAGGATGCAGTACTATGTTTTTTAAATTCAATTAATGTCCTCTTACTCCATTTATAAAAATAAAAAAAATCACCCCCCCCAAAATAATATTCAAGCACTTCATATTTCTTCAAAATCAAAACAACCTTAAAATCTATATCGAACTTACACTGAACAAAAATATAAACGCAACATGTAAAGCTTTGGTCACGTGTTTCATGAGCTGAAATACATTTCTCAGAAATGTTCCATATGAACAAAAAGCTTATTTCTGAGCATTTCTCCTTTGCCAAGATAATCCATCTACCTGACAGGTGTAGCATATCAAGGAGTTGATTAAACAGCATGATCATTACACAGGTGCACCTTGTGCTGGGGACAATAAAAGGCCACTCTAAAATGTGCAGTTTTGTCACATAACACAACGCCACAGATGTCTCAAGTTTTGAGGGAGCGTGCAATTGGCATGCTGACTGTGGGAATGTCCACCAGACCTGTTGCCAGAGAATTCAATGTTCATTTCTCTACCATAACCTGCCTCCAATGTCGTTTTAGAGAATTTGTCAGTATGTCCATTGTGTGGGGGAGCGGTTTTCTGATGTCAACATTGTGAACAGTGTGCCCCATGGTGGCAGTGGGGTTATGGTATGGGCAGGCATAAGCTACGGACAACGAACACTGACGTTTGGGATGCTCTGGATCGACGTGTACGACAGTGTGTTCCTGTTTCCGCCATTATCCAGCAACTTCGCACAGCTATTGAGGAGGAGTTGGACAACATTCCACAGGCCACAATCAACAGCCTGATCCACTCTATGCGAAGGAGATTCTGCACTGCATGATGGTGGTCAGACCAGATACTGACTGGTTTTCTGATTCATGCCCCTACCTTTTTTTTCACAAATAGGTATCTGTGACCAACAGATGCATATCTGTATTCCCAGTCATGTGAAATCCATAGATTAGGGCCTAATCGATTTATTTAAATTGACTGATTTCCTTATATGAACTGTATAACTCAGTAAAATCTATGAAATTGTTGCATGTTGCATTAATTTTTTTATTCAGTATATATTAAAAGCTAACTAAGTAAATCAAAAATCACCTGGCCACAGCAGTAGGCATGTCTTTTCTTCAATTAAATATTTTTCAATTAGGCCAACAGTTTATAATGGGCGAAAACAGTCCATAGTCACATCAAGAACATTAATGTCATTCTGAAATGTGTGCATTTTCTAAAACTATGACCTTTAATGGCTTCCAGTCTGGAACAAATCACGTTGGTTATTTTAGTGAGGGTGATGTACTGCCAGTGTGGCCAGATGGGAAATACCATGGACCATTTCTTATTGAAAAGCGTGTCTGTGTTCTGAATGGTCAAAGTTAGCCCATCTGTGATGACTAATTAGTCTGTCAGTTGACCATTTCTTCACCTTGTTTTTTTTATATTGTCTTACAGGGCTCATGTCTCTGTAGATATAACATTCTTTCATTTTAGGAGGTGGGCGGGATTGGATAAAGTGCATTTCACAGGCCCTCTGTTCCATAAGACAACATGTAAAGACCAAATGGATGGATGCTATGGGGGGTGACTACAGCTAAGATTACTGAAACAGGATGTCATGACCATAAATCTACTTTTATTTACAAGTGGACAAACGGCTCAAACAGACAGACATCACTGAAAGTTGTGGAAAACAGAGTAATGACACGGTGGAAACCTAACTGAAACCACATTGAACTTTTATAACCTGTAATTGAACTGATGATAAAGCAGAACCTCCAAATCATATTGTTGATTCATTCATTCATGACTTTCCTTATAAACCACATGTGGAAAAGACAAACAGTCCGAACCCCACCGAGTTATTCATTCGCAGTATGGAACTGTATTGACCTCTGTATGTGTCCAGTGGTGTTGTGGATACTGTAGTTATAACAGAGTGGAGTGTTTATCTGTTGGTGGCCAGTGTGTTTCAGGCCTCTCCCTCCTCAGGTGTTTGCTTGGTGATGTGTGTGGTTATTGGAGTACAGCTGTACACCACATGTCCATGACAGACCTGACTCTATAACATAACTAGAATGCTTGTTTTATGCACTATGGATGCCATTCTATCATAAATACCGGATACAATAGGCAGTCAAGGCAACATGAAAGACTGCAGACTTTTTATACTCCTCAATACGTATTTTCTTAACTTTTCTCTCCTTGAAAGTCGAGTGGCAGGGTAGAGGACAGGGTACCCCTTCCATGTTTGCCCTTGGGCGAGGAGAGGGGGTAGCAGCTAGTCCAGAGCAGCGTTCAAGGTGTTTGTGCTTTACAGAGAATCACATATTAACTGCAACACTGCCTCACCACTATAGAAAAAAAGGCCATTTGAAGTGCGAGGCCAAGATGGGCAGACCAGCTGACTACACTGACGATGCCAACCCAAACACCAGGCTTGAGTCTCGGGGGTTTGAGGGGGGCAAAAAGACCCCAGCCAAGCACCGAGGGGAGACAGTGCCTCTCACATAACGCAGAGCCCTTTTGGACACGGCAACGCACTTCTTTAAAACAACACCAAGAGGCCGCACCAAACAGGCTAAAGTGTTATTCCAGCTAGGTAAATACAGGGCACAGATCTAACAGGGACGAATGCCACATATTAACAGGCACAAATTGAATTATGTTGTTGAAATTCCATGCATTCTGCTAGCCAGTTCTGAGATTGGGGTGATAGAAATCTGTCTTTCCACTTACGGCGTGAGGATTTCTGAACCAAACTCACCATTCAGAGGCAGATCATGCAATTTCTAAAGGATGGATGACATAGTCCTCCAGTCTTCTATCCTGTGAAGAACCTAGAGAAGGTAATCTAGTGTGTCTTTCATATAGACTTTGGATAACAGTCAGCTCACCAGGGTAAGGCATTGACGTGGACACTTAGGATGTGCGCCCAAGGACGCTTTCAGGCAGCAGGCACTATTGCATTGGGATTTAGAGATGAATACAAACTAATTGGGGTCTGAATGGAAGATAGAAGTTCAGATCTGATGTAAGGTCAGTTTCGCTCTATAGCTAATGGATAAGGTTAGGCTTGGATAAAAGGCAATGGATGAAAGCCGATCCTAGATCAGAGGCCACCTCCACCTAAATCACTCATTAGATACAGTGCAGAGATACCATAAAAGCTATATGGACCCAAATAGGTCTGAGTCATGAAGGGGTCGCTAAATGCAATAACAAGAGGCAAAGCCATCTTCTCATCTTTGAGCACTTAAGGATGTATAATCTCCCATACACATACACAGGTTACACACACAAAGAGATCTGCAGAGATACCAGTAGCCATGGTGATGGTCAGATAACAAGTAATCATGATGCAGATTATAAATAGCAACACAAGCTCTCTGGGTGTTGTGTAAGAGAGAGAGACAAAAACATGTTTTGCGGAAAGTATTTCAGGTTTTTTTCTTAGTGAAACGAAGGAATAATTCATTATATGGACATGCTCGATAAAATCTGAGTGTTGTGCATTGACTATGTGGGAAATAGGTAAGGTTTGTAATGTATGAGACCTTTTCACTCTCTTTTCTTAGGTCTTTGTTATCAAAGTGTTAATTCAACTAATTAGTTCCAATATAAGTAATGCCAAGTAGAAACTGTGTGCGATTCTTGGCATGATGTGTTTGTTGCCAAATTGTTATTCTGCTCCCATGTGGAATGATACAAAGAGAAAATGTCTCCAGGAATTCTGATGATTTCAACCAAAAAGTCTTCAAACATCACAACGCATGAATAATCTGGTTGGGAGGATAGTTTTGCGCCGTATGAAAAATCTAATCTTGACAAGTCTAGCTTCAATAAAACATTGACTGGATTTCTGACCACGCTTTATACTGTGGAGGTAGACCATTCCAGACACATGGGCTGTCTGATGGCTCATGTAAAAAAGACTTGAGTGGTTAGGCCTTTACAAGAAACTCCTCTGTTGTGTTACTCAGTAACAGGATCCCATTATGTTTGGGTTGCTGTGACAGACTACTCCATGACTTACTCTGTGATTTGTCTGTTTGTCATATGTTTTTGTTATAGGCTATTGTATATTCAATGGAGCTGCTCATCATAGAAAATAGATTAATATACTGTAGAATCACCAAGGCCATAAAATATTTTGTTATGTTACAGCTTTATTCTAAAATTAATCAAATAAATGTTTTCCTCATCAATCTACACACAATACTCCATAATGACAAAGCAGAAACAGATTTTTATCATTTTTGCAAATTTAGTATTCAGACCCTTGGCTATGAGACTCGAAATTGTGTTCAGGTGCATCCTGTTTCCATTGATCATCCTTAAGATGTTTCTACAACTTGATTGGAGTCCACCTGTGGTAAATTAAATTGATTGGACATGATTTGGAAAGGCACACACCTGTCTATATAAGGTCCCACAGTTGACAGTGCATGTCAGAGCAAAAGCCAAGCCATGAGGTCGAAGGAATTGTCCTTAGAGCTCCGAGACAGGATTGTGTCGAGGCACAGATCTGGGGAAGGGTAGCAAAAAATGTATGCAGCATTGAAGGTCCCCAAGAACACAGTGGCCTCCATCATTCTTAAATGGAAGAACCAAGACTCTTCCTAGAGCTGGCCAAACTGAGCAATCAGGGGAGAAGGACCTTGGTCAGGGAGGTGACCACAAACCCGATGGTCACTCTGACAAAGCTCCAGATGGAAGTTACTCCTCAGTAAAAGGCAAAGGAAAGCCCCCTTGGAGTTTGCCAAAAGGCACCTAAAGGACTTTCAGACCATGAGAAACACGATTCTCTGGTCTGATGAAACCAAGATTGAACTCTTTGGCCTGAATCCCGTGTCATGTCTGTAGGAAACCTGCCACCATCCCTACGGTGAAGCATGGTGGAAGGCAGCATCATGGTGTGGCAATGATTTTCAGTGGCTGGGACTGGGAGACTAGTCAGGATAGAGGGAAAGATGAATGGAGCAAAGTACTGAGAGATTATTGATGAAAACCTGCTCCAGAGTGCTCAGCACCTCAGACTGGGAAGGTTCAGCTTCCAACAGGACAACGACCCTAAGCACACAAATACAGGTGTGCCAAGTTTGTAGCATCCTACCCAAGAAGACTTGAGGCTGTAATTGCTGCCAAAGGTGCTTCAACAAAGTACTGAGTAAAGGGGCTGAATACTTATGTAAATGTGATATTTCTGTTTTTTATTTTGAATATATTTGCAAACATTTCTAAAACAATTTCTACATTTTAGAACAAGGCTGTAACATAACAAAATTTGGAAAATGTCAAGGGTTCTGAATACTTTCCAAATGCACTGTACATGTAAACAGCCATTCACTCAGAGATATTTATAATTCCACTGAAATCCCTCATGCAGGAATTTGAAAGATCTAGTCATTTTGGGGATGATTGTGCTGTAAAGTTTCACGTTTAGGACGTATTAAAAGTGTGCAGGCACATATTTCTTTTAACAACATACGTAATTGTTTTGCCTTGCACCTGAACTGAGTAAAGCTGGTATGGAGCTTACCGTTTTTCTCAATTGCGTACAAGCAATTTTCGGATGTGTGTTGAAACGTAAAGTATGCTCAAGTCCATTTCAGCACTAGCTAGCGATCTTGCTAACCTTGTCTAGCTATCTCATGTTATGTTGTTGCATTTTCTTTTACTACTACACCATCTTAAAAAGATTAGCCAGCTGGCTTTATAGCTGGTTCTGGAGTTGGATTTGTCATAATCATTCATTTAGGTAAAACTTCGCCACAGATGGAAACCACTGGACTATCTTTGACTTTGTCAACTATTGTTATCTCCACATTTGTGTAGTCTTCCATGAATGGCAGCCGCAAATCTGCCAGAAGAAAAGGTTTGAAAGAATACGATGAAGCTCCGGTAATATGTATAACTATTGAAATGCGAAATTCTAATGGACACGGTACAACCCTTGGTAGGTAAGCTGCTGGCAGGCTTTGGCTGCGGTACAGCAAAGCCAAATCAGGAAGTGCTCATGGTTCTCACATGGGAAGTGAAATGATAGGCTACAATGATTTGCTTCAAGATCATGCACGCCGCAGATGACATGTATATTTGGAGCGTGTAGTGAGGCAAAACTCTAGTGGTCAAAACCATTCATCTTGGGGCGACGGGTGGGAGCGGATTTGCAAAATGTTATCATATCACACAATTATACCATTTTATAAAGTGGTCAGATATGTGTATTTTTAATACAGACTAGCTCAAAAATAAGTGAAAATTGACAAATTATCCAATGGATTATGATAATTTTATGTTAAAAATAGTGGAGGTTAAAAAACAGACGTTTCCAGACCCTATTCTAATTTGCTTCATGGCTCAGGCGGCCAAGCAGACACAAGGATGTTTGGCTCATCTCAGTTGCAAAGAGGATTAATTTTGTAGCTGTTTCTGATGAATTAACAATGCCATGCTGGTTGGTGGGTGGTAACTTTCAATTAAAACCAAGCCCTGAAATGAAACTTAGGTTGAAAATAATTTGTGTGTCATATCGTAGGAAAAGATACCGCATTCACATGGATATGTTACTTCAAGCCCAAATATATCATACTTATTGCCTTAAATCGTTGTGCAACATCATGGGTATGCTTTGGCCATCGTCTTTCAGCTAGATTTGCGTTTAAATAAAATCATTCAATACAAAATTCACTGTTAAGTGTTCAGTTCACAGAATATTAACACATTGTTTTCATCACAATATAAATATGTGCAATTGTGTTCATTGTTTCGGCAAGCAGTAAATACTACTGCACCAAATGATAGTGTCATACCATGTACAATATACGGAAAGATCTAGTCAGTGGGGACCGTCTAATTGTGATGATTTTTTACAATATTGCGGACATGCAGAGATGCAGAGAATGAAGTTGAGTTCTAAGTCATTTTGGGTTACTCTTAAGTCATCATCTTCAACATTGTGGCCTTCCATTGTGGCCTGACCATCCTACCAATCCTTGACTTTGGCGATGTCATTTACAAAATAGCCTCCAATACCCTACTCAACAAATTGGATGCAGTCTATCGCAGTGCAATCCGTTTTGTCACCAAAGCCCCATATACTACCCACCATTGCGACCTGTACGCTCTCGTTGGCTGACCCTCGCTTCATACTCGTCGCCAAACCCACTGGCTCCATGTCATCTACAAGACCCTGCTAGGTAAAGTCCCCCCTTATCTCAGCTCGCTGGTCACCATAGCATCTCCCACCTGTAGCACACGCTCCAGCAGGTATATCTCTCTAGTCACCCCCAAAACCAATTCTTTCTTTGGCCGCCTCTCCTTCCAGTTCTCTGCTGCCAATGACTGGAACGAACTACAAAAATCTCTGAAACTGGAAACACTTATCTCCCTCACTAACTTTAAGCACCAATTGTCAGAGCAGCTCACAGTTTACTGCACCTGTACATAGCCCACCTATAATTTAGCCCAAACAACTACCTCTTTCCCAACTGTATTTAATTAATTCATTTATTTTGCTCCTTTGCACCCCATTATTTTTATTTCTACTTTGCACATTCTTCCATTGCAAAACTACCATTCCAGTGTTTTACTTGCTATATTGTATTTACTTTGCCACCATGGCCTTTTTTGCCTTTACCTCCCTTCTCACCTCATTTGCTCACATTGTATATAGACTTGTTTATACTGTATTATTGACTGTATGTTTGTTTTACTCCATGTGTAACTCTGTGTTGTTGTATCTGTCGAACTGCTTTGCTTTATCTTGGCCAGGTCGCAATTGTAAATGAGAACTTGTTCTCAACTTGCCTACCTGGTTAAATAAAGGTAAAATAAAATAAATAAATAGAGCTTTGCTTTGATGTTAATTGAGGCGTATCAGTTGTTTTCCTCCATTGTATTCACCTTTCCTTATTTCTATTGGGGATAGTGCTTCTGTGCACCAATGGAAAGTCTACAAAACAATAAGCAAACCAGCCTTTGGAATTGGATTGTGATGATACCATGAATGAATCCTGCACACACTATGCTTTTTTTCATATTTTCTTTTGTCAGGAAAAATATTTGATTTGATGTGTATGAAATTAATTCATAGGGGAGATGCCTTGGAGAGAAAAATATTGATAAATTGTCAAGATTTAGACAGACACAGGGCAGTGTTTCTCCAATCACAATGCCTCCAAACACAATAACATCTTCTTTATTCACTGTAATTGTACCTCAGGGGGCCATTTCTTCTCTTGGAACCAAAACAATGCATTTCACATACCTGCATTTCATGCCATACCTTCCATCCTCTACATATCCCTGTCATTTGTCTTTCCTTTCACAAGAGACACCTCAGTCTGTATTGTTACACACACATACACTCACATGCACATACACGCACACATACAGAGCCATGATCAGCGGTGAGGACACACACACACACACACACACACACACTTTTTAAGAGCAGAAAGCATTGGCATTTTTTAAATAATGGCTGTCTGGTGAATAGACAGGAAGCTACATTTAAATTTTGCTCCATCATCTGGACAGCTGTTTGGAATCAGTTTATACCCTCCCATCCCTTTCCCCATCCCAAGGGTCTCGGGAGAAAACTTGTCATGACTGGATGCTTTGTGCACAACCAATGGGCACATCTGAGGACAAATCCATCCACCCTTTTAGAGCAGGTACTGACTATATGACGTGTAGCTGCACAGTGCAAATACTGAAAACAGGGTTTTGAAATTGGGGTGTGGACACAAATACACATTGAGTGATGTGAATGTTAGCTACATAAAATATACTGCTTTATGCGCCAAATTATATTAAAACTTTACACCAAGGATTTAATAACAAAATTATATTATAGAATGTTGTGTGTGCTGAAATTGCACGTCATGTTTACAATACCGCGTTGGTAATAAGGCATTATTTGTTCGACCGAATGGGAAAACGTCTGTGTGATTATTTGAAATAAGAGCAGGATAAAAATGTTTAAAAATATATTTGATACAGATGTTATTATTAACATCATGGCATACATATCGGTGAATGCTGTGACATATGAAATACGAGTGATGGTGTAATCAATGTGTAATAACTACGTAAAAAAAGAATGAACGTGTTAAATTATTATGTGACTTGCAGTCATATTCCGGCCCTGATTGGTCAACAAGCTTATTTGACCCGCAAAGACCCACAATTATCTCTATGCTTATTTTCGAATGACGTCACGATGTCGTTTGTTTACAGTTGTTAGGGTTACACTTCCACAACAGAATAATAAATAGTGGTAGCTACGTTTAGCTAGAAGCAAGCTAGCTAGCTACATCAACTATCTTGGTTTCACAAGATAAATTAGCGATTTCACACTACTAACTAAGTGCATTGTAATGCAAATATAATGACTGCATTGGACACTTCTGTTGAACAAAAATCTATTGGAAAATGTTTGCTGTATAACTGGGTAGAGGAGGTGAGTTTTTTTATCGGCAAAAGTTGTCTCAATATGAAAGCTGGTAGTGGTGTGTGTGTGTCTGCGTGTGTGAGAGCGAGAGATGTAAGTTAGCGGTAGGCCTACATGTATAGCTAAGTTCAGGTATATGAGGGCTCGCATGTTCTCCCTCCTGTTTTCTCAGTTAGCTATGAGTGCCATCCTTAATAGGTCATTAGTACAAGTCACTCCTTTAACTAATTAAAAATGATTGAAAACAACAATATGTTGTCACACATGGCACAGCTTTTTATTAGTCTTTGGAATTACATTCATTCAGCGGGCCACTGCCGTCCTTGACAATGAGAGGCCCAGAGCGCACATCCACAAAAATGGACATAAAGGGATTCTCACTATGGATCTGTCATCCAAAGTTCAAGGTGTCACCACAGTGAATGCTGCTTTCACCCCTCCCAAGGGTCACGGGGTGAGACAAAGAGGTAGGTACAGAATAAGAACATTGAACACCAATAAACATACCTACATCCAGCCGACCTTGAATAGATTTTTCCTGGAATGAGTTTTAGATTCAGTGGATGCCACGCAACATTCAAACATACTGTAACCTTACTACTGTGCAAACTGTTCATAAGCATACTGTTATGCTGTCTCACTGGCTGTCTTGATTAAAATTCACTCAAGCATTTTAGAGTTCGGTATGTGTTTTGCCCATGTTTTATTTGTTTTATTTGTTAAGGCCTCAGAGGAGAACTTTTGGAAAATGATCTGCTCAAGAAAATAAGGTAGGCCTAATTGACCAAAGTTTCATTTCATAACAGTTATCATAATGTGAACAACACATTCAAACTTGAAACATATATATATATTACTCGAGACGTGACACAACACTGTTCAATCAATGCCTTGAGCGGAACTGGTAGGAGGAAAGTGATGTAATTTACAAGTCTTGGTTAGTTTTACAGTTCTATGAACACTTTGTGCTTTTTCATTTGACTTCATTATCTGATTTTACATTTATGTGCAGTGTAATGTGGTTCATAGAATGTGTCCACAACAATGTGGTTAACATCCCCAACAAGCGATTTTAACAAAGGGAGGTAAGACGGTTAAAACGGGTTGTTGGAGGGGAGAGAGTCTCAACTCATATTCACTGACTTATGCCGTACAAAACCGCACAGTCACAAAACTGAGCTAGATTTTGACTGAATGCTCAAAGGCTCTAACTAGTTTATTATGACAAAAAATAACATCAATTTAAATAAGTAGCGTTAGTCATAGAACCTTTAATAGTGGTTTGGAGAGTGTTGCTTTGCTTTTCCATGGCAATAGTCTGCTGTAGGGAACCAGTAAGAGTAAATGTCAACATATCAACACTCCTTGGAAGCTGCTCAACGTGAGAATTTCATTTGGATCTGTGGACACAAGTTATTTTTTTTATTTTTTTTTAACTAGGCAAGTCAGTTAAGAACAAATTATTATTTTCAATGACGACCTAGGAACAGTGGGTTCAGGGGCAGAACGACAGATTTGTACCTTGTCAGCTCAGGGATTTGAACTTGCAACCTTTCGGTTACTAGTCCAAAGCTCTAACCACTAGGCTACCCTGCCGCCCCATGAAGAGATGAAGAGATGGGACAGGGAGTTTACACCACAAATAAGTATGTTATGACAACCTGTATGAATAATGAGGAATAACAGTGGAACAATGTTATTTTGATTCATATGGTAATGAATGTATTATTATGCATATTCATACGCTAATCATGTAAGCCTAAGAATAAATAGCCTTTATCACTGCATAGACCTTACACACAGCAATGCAGCTACTGATAGATTTAAAAATAGTCATCTAAAGTTCAGCAATGTGAAAATGTGAGAAAACAATGTCAAAGTAGCAGAGACAGATAAGGCTATTGCTGTAGGTTCTCATGCTGATATGGCCCTCCTCCTCTATCCCACAGTGAGCAGACACATGCAGAATTGAACCCTGAGCCTCCCAAAACAGAGTTCTGCTCCACTACCAAAGAGGACTACAAAGTTGAAGGCTTTCTGCCTTCCCTGCCTTCACCACAAAAGGTCTTCTAAATCAAGTATATTCTATGAACATGATTACAACATTTCGCTCTTTGTGAGACACCTTGTTTTGGGACCTTTTATCATTTTCCTGTCTTTCAAATATAAAAATGACGCCAGCATTATTCAACTCATACTTGAACAGAATGTTCATTTCTAATGCATTCTTGGTTTGCTGTGATTAGGAGCATGACTACAAAAGCGATCAGGCAATTACCTTTTGGAGTGAGAATCATCATCAGATACAGGTTGGTCTGATTATTACATTACTCCCCCATTTGCATAACCCTCTCTACATTATCGTAAATGGAGAGAGCACCATGTTTTCACTATTACTGGATGGCTGCTTAGCATTATAGTCAACACTAGACAAAATGCCGTTGTTACATTTTATAATCTTTATTATTTTCAATTATTAAGTCAGCTTTTGTGTGGTGTGTCATTTACTCTGCTATAGTACAGTGTCTGTGGCGTTAGTGGTCTGTCTGTGTGGTGTGTCATTTACTCTGCTATAGTACAGTGTCTGTGGCGTTTAGTGGTCTGTCTGTGTGGTGTGTCATTTACTCTGCTATAGTACAGTGTCTGTGGCGTTTAGTGGTCTGTCTGTGTGGTGTGTCATTTACTCTGCTATAGTACAGTGTCTGTGGCGTTTAGTGGTCTGTCTGTGTGGTGTGTCATTTACTCTGCTATAGTACAGTGTCTGTGGCGTTTAGTGGTCTGTCTGTGTGGTGTGTCATTTACTCTGCTATAGTACAGTGTCTGTGGCGTTTAGTGGTCTGTCTGTGTGGTGTGTCATTTACTCTGCTATAGTACAGTGTCTGTGGCGTTAGTGGTCTGTCTGTGTGGTGTGTCATTTACTCTGCTATAGTACAGTGTCTGTGGCGTTAGTGGTCTGTCTGTGTGGTGTGTCATTTACTCTGCTATAGTACAGTGTCTGTGGCGTTTAGTGGTCTGTCTGTGTGGTGTGTCATTTACTCTGCTATAGTACAGTGTCTGTGGCGTTAGTGGTCTGTCTGTGTGGTGTGTCATTTACTCTGCTATAGTACAGTGTCTGTGGCGTTAGTGGTCTGTCTGTGTGGTGTGTCATTTACTCTGCTATAGTACAGTGTCTGTGGCGTTAGTGGTCTGTCTGTGTGGTGTGTCATTTACTCTGCTATAGTACAGTGTCTGTGGCGTTAGTGGTCTGTCTGTGTTTGTGAAGCATTTGTTGCTTGGCTATTCCACTTACAAAATTGAATAGAATAAATTGCTGGAAGAGACCTCCCACATACCCACAACTCAGTAAAACATTACACGAGTGTGTAAAGAAAGCAATTCTTTTCAGAAGCATTTTATTTACCCTATCAAGGTTAGAGGACCCATAGCCTTATATTCTTAAGTATCCTTAGGTTTGTACTCTTTGGGACTCACTCCTAACATTATATTATATCATTATATAGTATTTATATTAATATAGTATTCATATTATATTAATCTCTACTGGACAATCTGGTTTTTATTTTCTCAATTAAACCATCATTATTGTTGGACATCTGGCCCTTGAGTTTTAGTAATTGATGGCTGTTGATATGTAAGATATTAACAAATGAAAATGATTTAGCATATGTTTGTAATTTTGGTGTCATATTTGATGGCTATTTACAAGCCTCCATTTTGAATGTGGTCTCAAAGTGCCCTTCAATAAGACATCTTATTAAATTCTGCCAATAGACTTTAAAGAGCACAGCTGGTACAGGGTACTGTCGATTTCCGAATGAAATGATACATCTCGCCTCCCGGGTTGCGCAGTGGTTAAGGGCGCTGTACTGTAGCGCCGGCTGCGCCACTAGAGACTCTGGGTTCGCGCCCAGGCTCTGTCGTATCCCGGTCGCGGCCTACGCACAATTGGCCTAGAATCGTCCGGGTTAGGGAAGAAATCCTTGTCTCATCAAGCAATAGGTTGGGTTGTGTATCGGAGGACGCATGACTTTCAACCTTCGTCTCTCCCGAGCCTGTACGGGAGTTGTAGCGATGAGACAAGATAGTAGCTACTAAACAATTGGACACCACGAAATTGGGGAGAAAAAGGGGTACAATTTAAGAAAGAAATGATACACTTTTTAACTCAGTTAATTTAAGCCTTAAATGAGCAGCTACTGTAATAATAGCATACCTAGCATACCTTCACTGTAGTCTGATAATACTCTACAGTCTACACAAAAACCTTTTTAAACAACAGCAAGTACCATGTTCTGCCGTCTCAGGGTGTAACAGCGGTGAGAACCAGGGATACCCCATTCAAGAAGAATGCCACCTTCAGCACACCTATCAGTGAACACATGGATGACAAGCCTATTCTGTACACACCGGAGAATTAAGCTGTTACTCATGTGCGCATTGGACACAGTGGTATTAAATTATTGTTCCATAATATTGTGTATGAATATTGCTCTGTTTATCATTTCAATTAGGTCTAGTCTCTGCACTGTATATGAATTGCGTAAGTACTGCACAAATGATTTAACACAAGCAGACAGATGAATGGTTTTGAATTGTAACTTTATCTCAGGGTCATTGTCTCCTTGCAGAATTACAGTTGTTGTTTTTCTATTCATACCAGAGCTTTGTATTAAGAATATTCTCTCTGTTTGTTCATGCTTTTATTTTTGTTTGTAGGTTATTTTCTCCTATGGTCTTTTTCTCAAACCTTTGCAACTTGTAATTACCACAATTGAGCAGTGCTGAACAACAGAAAGCCACATGTTCCACTTTCCTCTGTGCTGGGCAAAAATGGATCTGGCTATTGTCCTTGGACAAATGGCAAGAAAACCATTTGTTTTCTGAGATGAGGAAAGTGTTTTTCCAACGTTAGAAAGAGAGGCACACAGAAGCCTCCTCCGCCTTACAGATGTCAGAAATATTGATGTTCATATTGATGTTCATGCAGCCTCCTTACTTTAGAGAGCATGGCTCCGATTCAGATTTGTGTTCTGTCAATCAAGAGACATGTCTACATTGTGTTCCTCTCTCCTCTTGCTTTCAGCAGAGATTATGAGGAGGTAGCTATGGCAACAAGTAATTTTAGACTACATTTATGCAAATTATCCCCCAAAACATTTCCTTACCTCATGGGATTAGAGGGGGAAACAATTGATGTCTGAAACAGATGCCATTTAGCTACTTCCAGCCAAGTTTAATTCAAATTAACTGTGAAAAAGTAAATATTTCCTTGAATAAATTTGGCTACTAATTTTCTTCCATGATTCAATTAAATTAATAATGTATGTTTTGATCTATCCATAACTGTGTATTTGTTTAAGTTGATATAAAATGTATTACAATACTTCATTCTCTGTATTTCCCTGTGAAGGGAGCACTGCTCTGAGTTATTAAAATGGATGTAGTGCTTTTGTCAGAGGAGACAAATGTTGAACCATCTTATGAACTATGTGCTTGTGATACAGTAGGCCTACATACCTGCAGTAGAAATTCCTTCAATGCATTTCCCCGTCAAAAGTTCCCTTCTTGGTTGTTGTTGTCTCTCCTCCCAAATTGTATCAAAAATGCTAATGGCGTTCTTCACCCTCCCTTCAACTCTCTTCAAAAGATAAAACCAGGAGCCTTTGATGACTCAACAATTACTCAAATTCATCCTTCATTCTTCTACTGAATTCTACAGTATCATTTAATTTCATTTAAACATCTGTATGCACACACATGTACAGATTTGGATACTGTACACTCCCTGAAGGGGAGACAAAAGTGATGAGAGACTTATGTGACACCATAATTGTGCATGTTCTCCCACTTAAAAAGATGAGAGAGGCCTGTAATTTTCATCATAGGTACACTTCAACTATGACAGACAAAATGAGAAGAAAAAAAATCGAGAAAATCACATTGTAGGATTTTTTATGAATTTATTTACAAATTATGGTGGAAAATAAGTATTTGGTCACCTACAAACAAGCAAGATTTCTGGCTCTCACAGACCTGTAACTTCTTCTTTAAAAGGCTCCTCTGTCCTCCACTCGTTACCTGTATTAATGGCACCTGTTTGAACTTGTTATCAGTATAAAAGACACCTGTCCACAACCTCAAACAGTCACACTCCAAACTCCACTATGGCCAAGACCAAAGAGCTGTCAAAGGACACCAGAAACAAAATTGTAGACCTGCACCAGGCTGGGAAGACTGAATCTGCAATAGGTAAGCAGCTTGGTTTACAGAAAACGTTTGACCTCTGTCATTGCCAACAAAGGGTATATAACAAAGTATTGAGATAAACTTTTGTTATTGACCAAATACATATTTTCCACCATAATTTGCAAATAAATTCATAAAAATTCCTACAATGTGATTTTCTGGATTTCTTTTCCTAATTTTGTCGGTCATAGTTGAAGTGTACCTATGATGAAAATTACAGGCCTCTCTCATATGTATATACTGTACTCGATACCATCTACTGCATCTTGCCTATGCCGCTCTGTACCATCACTCATTCATATATCTTTATGTACATATTCTTTATCCCTCTTTACACTTGTGTGTATAAGGTAGTAGTTTTGGAATTGTTAGCTAGATTACTCGTTGGTTATTACTGCACTGTCAGAACTAGAAGCACAAGCATTTCGCTACACTCGCATTAACATCTGCTAACCATGTGTATGTGACAAATAAAAATGTGATTTGATTTGATTTGACTAAATACTTTTTTGCCCCACTGTACTTGGTTGATAAGGGCCCGATTCAGACTTGTATGTATGCTACAGACAGAAATTGGCATATCACATTATTGACAGAATCCCGTGGCGCTTGTGGGGGTCGTAGAGCAAAACAGAACACCACCGTGTTTTTGAGAGTCTCATCTCTTCATAGAGTGGTCACATTAGTTTGGACGCTACAGATGTTTCTGTGAGAAGACTGATTTTTTGGGATGTCTCATGACCTGACAAACATCGCTGTAGCTCGGCCACCTTCCACCGCCGATGCGGAAGGCTGACATGGGGCGGATTGAGACGCAGCCCATGCAAATATCTCTAACTTAAACAGACAGATTTTGATGGGGATTTTTTTTATTATGTTACTTAGATTGATGCACAGATTAATTTGGGATTAATCTGTCTACTTCCCTTAATCTACACTGATTGAAGTGGATTTAAGAAGTGACCATAAGGGATCATGGCCTTCACCTGGATTCACCTGGTCAGTCTGTCATGTAAATGTTCCTAATGTTTTGTACACTATTTTTTGATTCATCATGAAAGTTGCAATATTCAATTGTTCAATCCATTAAATATTGTAAAGAGGGAAAAGTGTACAATAGGGGTTGACCAGTAGTCCTATAAATCTACCCTAATAATCCTCACTAAGCATGAAACTGATGACAACGGTTCAGTCTTCATGGACCGTGTGCAGGCTCCAGGTTTAAACTCAATATGGTCTGCATTCCATAATGATTCAAATAGGTTACATGTGACAAATTATAGCACAACTTGTAATATTCTAGCCTAACATGATCCACTATTGCTAGCGATCCCCAGAAACAACCACGGGAACGTGACAGAAAGTAATGTAAACTAACGATGAAATGGAATGATGCAAAATGGAATGAAACTAACACTAACATGACAGTTCTACATTTATGGTGGTATAACTGACGAGGGTTACCGATAGTGGCTAATATTTAACATGATATAAACTGACAAAAAATACAGTGAAAAGTCCAGGCATATAATTAAACCATTCTTGAAATCATAAATCAACTCTGTGGGTTTGGCGCTATAGGGTCATTTGCGCATGGCTACAGGGTGGCAGGTAGCCTAGTGGTTAGAGCGTTGGGCCAGTAACCGAAAGGTTGCTAGATAAAATCCCCGAGCTGACAAGGTAAAAATCTGTCGTTCTGCTCCTGAACAAGGCAGTTAACCCACTGTTCCTAGGTCGTCATTGTAAATAAGAATTTGTTCTTAACTGACTTGCCTAGTTAAATAAATAAACATGATCACTTAATTACGGAATTCCCCCTTAGTTAATTGGAGCAGAGATGAAGAGACACATGCCATGTCACAGCAGCTAATGACTGGTGATGTGTCGTTGCAACTGAACACAACTGCATCCTGCACAACCTGATAATGACTGTTATTGTACAGTACAGTCAGTTTCTTCTCACTCTGCATCTCTTTTTTCTCTGTCTGTTCACACCTGAATTTTGCAAACAGTTCATTATAGTCACTACCTGTGCGGTTTGACAACATTGCCATGTGAAAAGGCAAGATATTTTTGTCAATGGTGCATATGGTGGTGTTCTAACATTTAATTGAAGGTTTCTGATACTGGCAGATGCAATGCAAATACTAGGCTACAGATGATTGTATCGTGGGACTTTAGTTAAATAAAAGAAAGAAAACATTTAAAGCTACTTAGCTTTGCATAACTTCTGTCATTCATGTGTGAAATGCAATAGCCACTGTTGGTTTAGGAACCTATTAAAGTGATACTGTAATGGACTAAAAAGGACAAAGCAGGGAACAACGCTGTAATTAGAATTTAGGATGTCTTAAGGTACCGCAGCAATTTCAACAGAAGGGCCATTCAAGATTCCCAACAGGTTTTGCTGACTAACTTACATTTTCACTCCTAAAAAGAGAAACATTTCAAACAATAAATAAAGCAGATTCTCTAACATTTTTAGAGAACGTCATAAGGACACTAAATTCTGTCCAAGTTACATCAGGGGAATATGGCCCAGTTATTAAAGCGGGTCCGGTTCCACGAGAGGGCAAAAGGGGACTTAGCCCCCTCAGTTGAAACTTGTGTCCCTTCAGTTTTAGTTGTATGTCCTTATAAAAAAATAGCATAAAAGTTCAAATGATTGAGTGACAGGTTTGCGCGAAATCTGTACCTCTGCTGCGCTGTATCAGCACCATGGACAGAGCGCTCCACGGAGTGTGTTTGTGTGTAGGGGGGGGGGGGGGGGGGGGCATGGAAAGCCACCGGGTGGTTAGGTATGACTCCTTTGGATTTCAATAAAAAGCCGCCAAATATAGATTGTGTTATGCCTTTATTGATCTGATATTTTGTCTATAGGCCTATAGTAGGCCTACCGCTGTTTTGTTCTCTTCGCATTCATTCTTTCGCATTCCCAGTTGTGTTATTATTCAAAGCCCCATTTTTTTGCATGAATAACTAGGCTACTACTTTCAGCATTTAGTTTGCATTATTTTGGTTAGACATATGTGTGTAGGGCTGCATTCACATAAGGTAATTTACCTTTTACAAACAGCATATCTATCTTGTAGCCTATATTCATTACCAAAGTGGCATTGCTTTAGTGTGTAGGGTGCTGTCTATTGGTATTGATACAGCGCAGCTGAGATGGGCTACAGATTTCGCGCCAACCTGTCACTTCAAAAGCACTCAATGGTCTCGGAGTCTCAGCCTTTGAACTGTATGTTTATTGTGATAGAAGCAGAATTTTAAATAATTCCAATGCAAGAACCACCAAAAATGTTGCTCCCTCACCGATTTCAACTGCCCCCTTAGTCACTTTCTCCTGGCACCGGGTCTGTATAAAAGTTAAGACGTACGGTCAGACACATAAATAGTGAGCTGGTTACAAGAAATGTCCCCCTTTTACCGGCAATGATGATATTTCAAAATGTTCATGTTTTGTAAAAATCGGATTTACTAAATCATGAAATGTTTTTATCAAAAGCACATTAATGCAGTGCACCGACTCACACACGACTATGAAAACACACAGGGTTGAACATAAATAATATTATCTGAACAATGTATGAAACACAGTTGTATTGTACTCAGTTTATTGAACAAAATATCTTACAATATCTTGGAAATACATATATCATCTTGTACTCTATAACACCACTGTGGAACTCGGACCTCTGCATTGACATCTATTACACTGTGCGCCCGTCCGTTATGAACGCTGTATGGAAATATTAATACAGAATTGACTTCCAAACACATGATATAAATCTAAATATAGAAAGTACTCAATCTCAGGACAGAAAGATTCTCCATACAAAACATCTTACAATTGTTGGGGCAGTAACCGTACACAGGTATTATAAACATACCATTAAACATCTCTTCTTTTCCAAAAAGGTCTAATTCAGTAAATATTGTTGTTCCGCTTTTGGGGAAGGAATCACCTTTAGGCCTTATTCTAGAACAAATAAAGCATTGGCTGACTGTGCCACTGTGTAGCCTCTGTGGTTGGCTCCACTGTGGGTACACGCTGTCAGCAGGCCTCTCAGATAACGCACACATCAGTCTTCTCCCCTTCAAGCCAATAGGTTCGCATTTTGCCTTTGCCCTGGAAAAACACATAAATCAATAGGCTCATCAATGGAGAGGAGTGGGAGTGATAGATACACCAAAGGGCTTCTCTTTCTTAAAGGGTGACCCTGGCATTAGCTGGGCCTGTTAAAACGAATCTGGCATCCCTAGAGAGAGTACGCTACACTTCATAACCAGACTTTATGGTTTTCTTCCATTTCAACAGAAGAGTACAGACATCTTTTTTTATGACACTCGTACTCTGAGAGATCCAGACCTGCAATCTACTGAAATGCACTGCATATAATAAACAGAATGGGAATCACAAGACCACATTTCACTATAGCTGACCCTGTAAAACAACAGATTTCACTGCACCTATCTGGTGTATGTGACAAAACACTTTTGTATTCTTCATTTATGTTTCTATCATATTCATTTATCAGACAATATTGAATACATGAAGCCATTACAGATAATGCTGACAACAACACATGCATTATTCATTGTGGCCTTACCTTCATTTCTACCTCCCCTCTTTCTTGGAGTTCAAAATAGCCAAACTCATCCAGCACTTCTTTGGTTGCTGAGGACAGGTGGATCCTCAAGGCTGTGAAACACATCAATAGACAATCACAGTGAGTGCTTTGCAGGGAGTGACACCGAGTAGCATTAATGAAACATTTATCCTCTGCCATATGCACTGTGGTAGATCATAACAATTACAGTATGCATACATACATACATACATACATACATACATACATACATACATACATACATACATACATACATACATACATACATACATACATACATACATACATACATACACACACACACACACACATACATACATACATACATACATACATACATACATACATACATACATACACACACACACACACATACATACATACATACATACACATACATACATACATACATACATACATACATACATACATACATACATACATACATACATACATACATACATACATACATACACACACACACACACATACATACATACATACATACATACATACATACATACATACATACATACATACACACACACACACACACACATACATACATACATACATACATACATACATACATACACACACACACACACACATACATACATACATACATACATACATACATACATACATACATACATACATACATACATACATACACATACATACATACATACATACATACATACATACATACATACATACATACATACATACATACATACATACATACATACATACATACATACACACACATACATACATACATACATACATACATACATACATACATACATACATACATACATACACATACATACATACATACATACATACATACATACATACATACATACATACATACATACATACATACATACATACATACATACATATGTCAACCAAGTGTATTGTGAAGGTCAAAAGTAGAAATGAACAGTGAAATCTTCCTGTTGCTGTAGAAATAGTCCTTAGAAACAGCTGTTGACAGTCCAGTCCCAGAGGTGATTCCTACCACTATAGGATATTTTATGGTCTGCAGTTTATCACTATGGATGTGGCCTGGCTATAAGTGTTATTAATTATTTATCAACGGACGTGAAAGCACACAGCAGGAAGTGAGCAGGAAGTGAGTGGGTTAATCAATAATGTGATGAGTCACTCACAAAAAATCCTGGCCGGCACAGCACCAGCGGTCCAACTACCACTACACCAGTTAAGAACTGCTGCCAGTAATACCAGTCCAGATAAACACTATTAAACTAGGACGACAACCTCCATCCCCTCTGTTGCTTTGTGATGATAAATATCCCATTCCCTGTCTACTTAATCTATCCCTTGATGCTTCATTTCTTACAGGGAAGTATGTGCAAAGAGCTAGTCCACAATATTTTTTGTTATGCATTCTCAGACACAAGCATTAGTCAGATTTAGTCAAGACAAATAATGACGGGAAACCAGTCTTTCACAAAACAATTGCATAAGCAAATATACAACAGGGAATGCTCGACAGACGAACAAAATCCTAATCCAAGGAAATACCACATAATCAACAGGAAATAATGAATACTTGTTGTTGTTGTTTTAGTTTGTGTCAGCTGAAACATACAGTGCCTCCAGAAAGTATTCACAGCCCTTGACTTATTCCACATTTTGTTGTGTTACAGCCTGAATTCAAGATGGCTTTTTCCCCCTCACCCAACTGCACACAATGCCCCATAATGACAAAGTGAAAACATGTTGTTAGACATTTTTGCAAATGTATTGAAAATGAAATACAGAAATATCTCATTTACATAAGTAGTCACACCCCTGAGTCAATACACGTTACAATCAACTTTGGCAGCAATTACAGCTGTGAGTCTTTCTAGGTAAGTCTCTAAGAGATTTGCCCACCTGGATTGTACAATATCTCATCCTCAGTTTTCTCCTATCACAGCCATTAATCTCTTTAACTGTTTTAAAGTCACCATTGGCCTCATGGTGAAATCCCTGAGTGGTTTCCTTCCTCTCTGACAACTGAGTTAGGAAGGACGCCTGTATCTTTGTAGTGACTGGGTTTATTCATAACCCATCCAAAGTGTAATTAATAACTTCACCGTGCTCAAAGGGATATTCAATGTTTATTTTTATTTTTACCCATCCACCAATAGGTGCCCTTCTTTGCGAGGCATTGGAAAACCTTCCTGGTCTTTGTGGTTAAATCTGTGTTTGAAATTCACTGCTCGACTCAGGGGCTTACAGATAATTCTATGTGTGGGGTACAGAGATGAGGTAGTCATTCATATTATTGTCCCAACTGGATTCCAGAATGTGACACTGTTTTATGCGGCTACATTTCCACATTAATAGTTTTAAGTGTTAAAGTGCTGACACCAATCAAAATAGAAAATAGGAAAACAGAGATCCAAATCTGAAACTCACCCTCTCCATTCGACTCCATCCGAGACGCTGTGTTGACAGTATCTCCAAATAAACAATATCTGGGCATTTTCAGACCCACCACCCCAGCACAGACAGGCCCTGTACAGAACAAAAGGCAGTGACATTTACTGGAAATATCCTCCATGGAAAAGCATACTGTAGATGGATAACAATTTCTTTCATCACCAGAACCTCATGATAAGCCAAGTGTATTTAAAAGCATGATCAAGATATGATTGAACTCAAAAACAACATATTCCCACAATGACGGGATCAGGCACCTCCCACACACAATTTCTAAAGACCTATCAGTGATGATATTCATGTCAAGTGTTTGAATAAGAATATAAATAGTGCCTGCATGAGATAATTGTGTCCAAGCACAACGAAAAACCTCCTTTGCATGCAATACAGCTTGTATTTGTTGTATTTGATCATCATGTCAACATATTGTAGGTACTGGAGATATCTCCAGATATTTCTTAGCTGAAATACTGTATGTCTTAAAACCTAGATATTGGCATCAACTGTCATAACCAATCACAGCAGTTTATAACAATTAGTGTGCAAAAGCCCCATGCAATCATGAGGCAGGATACATAAGTGGGCAATTTAATCACAAATGACTTCTTGTCTAGACAACTATTTACCATATAATAAATAATTTTGTGTCATAACATAATTCAGTTATTTGTCCTAGAATTAAATAAACTGTCATTGGCTAGGGAAGATCATGTAACATTTAGGAGGTATTGAAAGATTTGCATTTGTATGATTTATTAGAGGTGTTTTGACTGGTAACGATATGGATGCTAAGGATCAGGAGAAGGATTGGGCAGTTCCCAAAAGCACTGATTCATTCAATGTGAAAAAAACAACAACAACAACAACATCTATCTTCTAACAGTAGTTAAGCATAAGACATTTTAACCATCATTTCAAACTCTATGTGAAATGTGAAATGATACCTGTGTGGATTCCTATCCTTAGCCGTAGTTGGTCTTGGGGTCTGTGGCGAATCTTGAATGTTTTCACTTGTTCTAGTAAGGCTAAAGACATCCCAGCTATCTCCCTTGCGTGTAGGTTACCATTCCTGACCGGAAGCCCTGACACCACCATGTACGCATCACCAATGGTCTCCACCTCAGATATACATGACAACATGTTAGTAGGTTGAAACAGGTGATTATATATATATATAAAATAACCATATTTACATTACAAAACATTATTCATCTGACTTACCTTGTACACATCAAAATTATCAATGATAGCATCAAAGCAAGTGTAGAGATCATTCAGCACTGTCACAACCTATGAAGAGTAAAACAAAACTTTAGCTACGGTACTCAGGTAAACTAGAAACAATAGTTCAAGGGTAGAACAATCGCAAACACCACCACTAAAACCGGGTAACTGTTACCCTCCTGCTCCTTCATTCTCTATTTTAGAAATACTTCTTCAGCTAGTGGCAAACATTTGTGAAACATAGCAATTTCAAAGATAGTGTGCAAAGATAATAAGTTCCACTGTGCGTGTTCATGAGGCATGTTCCATTTGGTTTGCCCCCGTGATTGACTGAGATGTGTTTCTGCATGAACTCCCAATGGTTCCCCAGTCAGATTAAAATATTTCTGCTCCCCCTGCCTTGGACAAGTGCCCAGAACCTCAATTTACTGAGAAATGTGCTTACATGAGTAAAACAACGCAACAGACCAAATACTGGGGATACATTTTCACAATATTTTCCGGGATTTGAAGATTAATACACATCAGCTGTTTATTCAAAATATGAAATGTTTCTTGTCATTCATAAAATAAATGTTTGTATATTGTAATTCCTTTGAGGGTCTATTGGTCAAGTTAAGAGATTCAGTGGCTTATGGAGAGAGAAATGGTGCTAGGAAAACAGTCTTAGTTCTAGTTTAACTTTCAGAGGGGCTTAGCATTATTTCTTAAACCATTACGACTTAATCTGGGGGGAAAATGGATAAATGTAATTCGATATTTTAATTAAACAGAGCACTAACTGGTAGGTGAGATACCTAAACCTCAAAGCTACACTAATGTTGAAAGAATACCGTCTGTTTTGTGGCCTTAATTGAATAGACATGTGACCTTAAAATCAAGTGCGTAGAATATAAGTGAACAATGAATATATTTCACATAATACATCGCCACTGAAACCTAGTGGTTGGATTCTTAGCTCTGAGCTATATTAAAATACATTTGATGAAAGGTAAGATTTATGACTGTACTTGTAAGTAGCTTCTGCTGGATGAATAGAATAGATCTGTCTGAGTGTACCACTCGCCAAGTACAAAATTTACATTTACATTTACATTTAAGTCATTTAGCAGACGCTCTTATCCAGAGCGACTTACAAATTGGTGCTTTCACCTTATGACATCCAGTGGAACAGCCACTTTACAATAGTGCATCTAAGTCTTTTAGGGGGGGGGGGGGTGAGAAGGATTACTTTATCCTATCCTAGGTATTCCTTAAAGAGGTGGGGTTTCAGGTGTCTCCGGAAGGTGGTGATTGACTCCGCTAAATATCGCTCATGCAGAGTTATTGGAAATGATATGAAGACTGACGTGTCTTCACCATTTTGGAAGAAACACTCCAGTAAGACTTTGTCTGAATTCATGGCACAAGTAGCATCAAGAAGAAAACCTGGTTCCTCTGGATGGATTTCAGAATTCGGAACGACCAAAATGTCTGGAGAAAATAACATGTTGGGGCACTGCACTTAAAACCATTACAACCATTGAGACCATTACAACAATCCCATCAAAACAAATTGTACCTTACAGTGAAATGCTGACTTACAAGCCCTTAACCATTCATCAGCCATTCGTCATACAGTACTTTAGACCATGGTGAAGGGATTCTCAATATATGAGTGGTCTTGATATCTTCTTCTTCATCTTCTTCTTCATGAGAGAGAGAGAACACATTTCATAGCAGCTACAGCACCCAGTGACTCAGCAATGCGTCAATGCGCTCTCAGCTACTCACAATAGCTATTTTGAGTTGTGGCCTCCATGTGGGAATGCTTTGTAACTATGAGACATACGGTAGGTGCTTTAATAGGCTCTGCATGAGTGAGATCGGTGTAAGTAACAAAGAAGCTCCTCTACATTTCCTCTTCATCTTCTCTTCCCATAATGAGTTGTTGGACCAGCATATTTTCAAGCTTTCTTTTCAACTACCTTCAAGTGTCTTGAGGGAGAGTTTACAGGAAGTCTGTCATTTCCCATGGTGAATTGATACTTTGACTCAATAAACATTGAGTGCATTTTACTTAGCAAAACTGACTGGTCACGTAGTAAGATTCAAAGTGCAAAATCATGTTGTGGATTTGCTCCTGCTGTTGGTTGGTATAGGATAGCTACTGTATAAAGTCTGTACCTGTTGTTGGTTAGGAGTGAATATATCTACTGACAGTTGTTTACCTGCAGTGGTGTACTCTCAGCTGACATTGACGTGAAACCCACAATGTCACTGAAGTAGATTGTCACACTGTCAAACGCCTCCGCTTGGACCGTCTCCCCTCGCTTTAGCTGCTCTGCTACTGAGCTGTGGACAAGAAAACGCTAAGTAAGTAAAACCACAATGAACAAAATGCTTATACAGTGCTTAAGAGATAATGTTATCGTTTGCTATAAATCAACAGTGACAGTAAGCTTGGCAGCTACGATCCACAATGAGTAAATAAGCAGATTCTACCAGTATCATTTCCTGTTCACCAATATTTTAAGGTACAGTAAAGAGCCAGAGGCACAGTGCAGCACTAGCAGCTGGGTTAATCCAGGACTCTGGTCAAAAGATCGGAATTCTGCAGTGAGAGAAGGTATTTCTCGGTTCTCTCAGGCCATTCTCTGTCTGTCAAATTGGCTGAAAGTTGGAGGGAGTCATTTGGCCAGACAATGGGAGGATAAATGAGTGTGACTACGGCGCTGAGACAGACAGCTTAAATAGATGGAGGACATGGCTTATCGTTTGCTGCTTTCGTGTTATCAGAGGTGCTTAACCCCCCTATCACATTTCTCCTCCTAGTTCTGGTTAATGAGAAGTTTGCTTGTCAGCTCCTATCTTGCCTTGCCCTTTCATCTCCTCTCTGCTTAACTGTGAATGTGTATCTTTTTTTTAAAGTGTGAGATATAGAAAGCTGAGACGCTCTTTCTTGGAATTTGAACAATGATCAAGTGGCACAGCATTACACGGAAAATAGTTTCCTCATTTTCACAATTTGATAAGCAGAAGTTCAGACTGATAATAAGGATAATAGGGCAAGACGAAAATCGGAATAATAATTATTCTTACTGTGGCAAGATCTGGTAAAGTAGATTTTCGGCTTTTCTTTTCTCCTCCAGGTAGGCTTGCGTTCGTTCCTCTACCAGGTTCTCCAGGTTGTTGGCGTACTGCTCCATCCTGGACAGCAGGTTGTTCAGAATACTGGTACTTCCCTCCCTGTGATGAAAAAAGACAGAAAGATAACATACCCATTCATTTGTTGCAATTCTGAATGAAAAATATCTGAACTTTCTATTCTGTTAACATCACCTAATGTACAATTCAATGCGTATTTCAGAAGTGACTTCATGGTCTAGGGCCGGATAAAATCTGAACTTTTTTTTTGCCTGATTCCGTTTAGTTTTTCCTAATTCCATTTCTCCGTTTTGTTTTTCCAATTTATTTTCAGGTTTTCGGCCTCTCAAAATCACACTTTTTTATACATCAGGAGGCCACCTTTAAGATCTGGGAAAAATCTAAGAATGTTGCATTTTGTGTGTAGTTACCCTTTAATGCAAGTGTGCACCAACCAGAGACCATTGTTTGGTTAGCAGTGTTTCTGTAGCGCTCGTGTGATTGCAGAGTTTCCTAAACGAAATGCTCACTGGATTGATGCAAATAATCATGATATAATTCTGTCAGGTAGGCATAGACTACACTGTAGTTAAAATGTAATTGAGAAGGTTTTTGGGAAATCCTTTCCATTTACCAGCAGACGGTTATCATTATCATTATCTCTAACGGCTACACAAAGTGGCGGGTTGAATAAAGAGAAAAAAATACCTTTAAAAAAATCTATAAATGTATAATTCTTGTGCAATTTACATTGTGTACAAAATATTAGGAACACCTGCACTTTCCATGACATAGACTGACCAGGTGAAAGATATGATCCCTTATTGATGCCACAGGTTAAAGAAGGTTTGAAGCCTTGAGACAATTAATACATGGATGGTGTATGTGTGGGTGAATGGCTGTGTGAAGGGTGAATGGGCAAGAAAAAACATTTAAGTGCCTTTGAACAGGGTACGGTAGTAGGTGCCAGGCGCACCGATTTGAGTGTGTCAAGAACTGCAACGCTTCTGGGGTTTTCACACTCAACCATTTCCTGTGTGTATCAAGAATGGTCTACCACCAAAAAGGACATCCAGCCAATGGCAGGCCAGTGGTCGAAAATGGGTCATTGATGAGGCTGACGAATTGTGCAGAGCAACAGACAGGCTACAGTTAGTCAACTGACAGTCCAGTACAATATTGTTGCCCAAAGACCCATAAAAGAATGCACAACTCGTCGTACCTTGACACGAATTGGACATGGCAGCTGACGACCTTACAGAGTTCCACTTCTTTCAGCAAAAAAACAAGAAACTGTGGTTGCAGTAGGCTAAGGAACGAAAACACTGGACACTGGAGAATTGGAATTACATTGTCTGGTCTGATGAATCGTGGTTCCTGCTGTTTTATGCTGATGGGAGGACTATGGTATCGAGAAAACCACATGAGTAGATGCAGCCATCTTGCCGCGTGTTAACATTGCAGGCTGGTGGTGGTGGTGTTATGGTGTGGTCTTTTCATGGCACACATTGGGCCCCTTGATAAAAGTGGAGCAATGTTTGAATGCCACAGGATATCTGAACATCATTGCCTATCAGGTGCATCCCTGCATGGCAGCAGGTGCACAAGGCTAGTATTGTCCAAGAATGGTTATATAAACATTACAGTGATATCAGCTTACTGAAGTGGCCTGCACAGTCACCAGATCTTAGTTATTCAAGTATACATTACCAAAGTTACCATAGATTGACAAAAATGAGCTGTTAATTACCAATATTACTGAAGATTCTTTGGTAAATTACCGGTACCTTCGCAACCGTAGTTGTGATCTCCCTGTCACAACTGTCAGAATTCAAAAGGAGAATTTCGACTATACCAACACAAAAAAAGCCTTTGTTTTCACTTGTAAGAAATACAAAAGCGTTGAATAACATCAAAACACTTCTGCACTAAGGGGACATCTGAAAGTAGTAGGAAAGCTAAGGGGACATCTGAAAGTAGTAGGAAAGCTAAGGGGACATCTGAAAGTAGTAGGAAAGCTAAGGGGACATCTGAAAGTAGTAGGAAAGCTAAGGGGACATCTGAAAGTAGTAGGAAAGCTAAGGGGACATCTGAAAGTAGTAGGAAAGCTAAGGGGACAACTGAAAGTAGTAGGAAAGCTAAGGGGACATCTGAAAGTAGTAGGAAAGCTAAGGGGACATCTGAAAGTAGTAGGAAAGCTAAGGGGGGACATCTGAAAGTAGTAGGAAAGCTAAGGGGACATCTGAAAGTAGTAGGAAAGCTAAGGGGACATCTGAAAGTTGTAGGAAAGCTAAGGGGGCATCTGAAAGTAGTAGGAAAGCTAAGGGGACATCTGAAAGTAGTAGGAAAGCTAAGGGGACATCTGAAAGTAGTAGGAAAGCTAAGGGGACATCTGAAAGTAGTAGGAAAGCTAAGGGAACATCTGAAAGTAGTAGGAAAGCTAAGGGGGCATCTGAAAGTAGTAGGAAAGCTAAGGGGACATCTGAAAGTAGTAGGAAAGCTAAGGGGACATCTGAAAGTAGTAGGAAAGCTAAGGGGACATCTGAAAGTAGTAGGAAAGCTAATGGGGCATCTGAAAGTAGTAGGAAAGCTAAGGGGGCATCTGAAAGTAGTAGGAAAGCTAAGGGGACATCTGAAAGTAGTAGGAAAGCTAAGGGGACATCTGAAAGTAGTAGGAAAGCTAAGGGGAAATCTGAAAGTAGTAGGAAAGCTAAGGGGACATCTGAAAGTAGTAGGAAAGCTAAGGGGACATCTGAAAGTAGTAGGAAAGCTAAAGGGGCATCTGAAAGTAGTAGGAAAGCTAAGGGGACATCTGAAAGTAGTAGGAAAGCTAAGGGGGCATCTGAAAGTAGTAGGAAAGCTAAGGGGACATCTGAAAGTAGTAGGAAAGCTAAGGGGACATCTGAAAGTAGTAGGAAAGCTAAGGGGACATCTGAAAGTAGTAGGAAAGCTAAGGGGACATCTGAAAGTAGTAGGAAAGCTAAGGGGGGACATCTGAAAGTAGTAGGAAAGCTAAGGGGACATCTGAAAGTAGTAGGAAAGCTAAGGGGACATCTGAAAGTTGTAGGAAAGCTAAGGGGGCATCTGAAAGTAGTAGGAAAGCTAAGGGGACATCTGAAAGTAGTAGGAAAGCTAAGGGGACATCTGAAAGTATTAGGAAAGCTAAGGGGACATCTGAAAGTAGTAGGAAAGCTAAGGGGGCATCTGAAAGTAGTAGGAAAGCTAAGGGGACATCTGAAAGTAGTAGGAAAGCTAAGGGGACATCTGAAAGTAGTAGGAAAGCTAAGGGGACATCTGAAAGTAGTAGGAAAGCTAAGGGGGCATCTGAAAGTAGTAGGAAAGCTAAGGGGGCATCTGAAAGTAGTAGGAAAGCTAAGGGGACATCTGAAAGTAGTAGGAAAGCTAAGGGGACATCTGAAAGTAGTAGGAAAGCTAAGGGGAAATCTGAAAGTAGTAGGAAAGCTAAGGGGACATCTGAAAGTAGTAGGAAAGCTAAGGGGGCATCTGAAAGTAGTAGGAAAGCTAAGGGGACATCTGAAAGTAGTAGGAAAGCTAAGGGGACATCTGAAAGTAGTAGGAAAGCTAAGGGGACATCTGAAAGTAGTAGGAAAGCTAAGGGGACATCTGAAAGTAGTAGGAAAGCTAAGGGGGCATCTGAAAGTATTAGGAAAGCTAAGGGGGCATCTGAAAGTAGTAGGAAAGCTAAGGGGGCATCTGAAAGTAGTAGGAAAGCTAAGGGGACATCTGAAAGTAGTAGGAAAGCTAAGGGGACATCTGAAAGTAGTAGGAAAGCTAAGGGGGGACATCTGAAAGTTGTAGGAAAGCTAAGGGGACACATCTGAAAGTTGTAGGAAAGCTAAGGGGAAATCTGAAAGTAGTAGGAAAGCTAAGGGGACATCTGAAAGTAGTAGGAAAGCTAAGGGGACATCTGAAAGTAGTAGGACAGCTAAAGGGGCATCTGAAAGTAGTAGGAAAGCTAAGGGGACATCTGAAAGTAGTAGGAAAGCTAAGGGGGGACATCTGAAAGTAGTAGGAAAGCTAAGGGGACATCTGAAAGTAGTAGGAAAGCTAAGGGGACATCTGAAAGTTGTAGGAAAGCTAAGGGGGCATCTGAAAGTAGTAGGAAAGCTAAGGGGACATCTGAAAGTAGTAGGAAAGCTAAGGGGACATCTGAAAGTATTAGGAAAGCTAAGGGGACATCTGAAAGTAGTAGGAAAGCTAAGGGGGCATCTGAAAGTAGTAGGAAAGCTAAGGGGACATCTGAAAGTAGTAGGAAAGCTAAGGGGACATCTGAAAGTAGTAGGAAAGCTAAGGGGACATCTGAAAGTAGTATGAAAGCTAAGGGAACATCTGAAAGTAGTAGGAAAGCTAAGGGGGCATCTGAAAGTAGTAGGAAAGCTAAGGGGACATCTGAAAGTAGTAGGAAAGCCAATGGGACATCTGAAAGTAGTAGGAAAGCTAAGGGGACATCTGAAAGTAGTAGGAAAGCTAATGGGGCATCTGAAAGTAGTAGGAAAGCTAAGGGGGCATCTGAAAGTAGTAGGAAAGCTAAGGGGACATCTGAAAGTAGTAGGAAAGCTAAGGGGACATCTGAAAGTAGTAGGAAAGCTAAGGGGAATCTGAAAGTAGTAGGAAAGCTAAGGGGACATCTGAAAGTAGTAGGAAAGCTAAGGGGACATCTGAAAGTAGTAGGAAAGCTAAAGGGGCATCTGAAAGTAGTAGGAAAGCTAAGGGGACATCTGAAAGTAGTAGGAAAGCTAAGGGGGCATCTGAAAGTAGTAGGAAAGCTAAGGGGACATCTGAAAGTAGTAGGAAAGCTAAGGGGACATCTGAAAGTAGTAGGAAAGCTAAGGGGGAACATCTGAAAGTAGTAGGAAAGCTAAGGGGACATCTGAAAGTAGTAGGAAAGCTAAGGGGACATCTGAAAGTTGTAGGAAAGCTAAGGGGGCATCTGAAAGTAGTAGGAAAGCTAAGGGGACATCTGAAAGTAGTAGGAAAGCTAAGGGGACATCTGAAAGTATTAGGAAAGCTAAGGGGACATCTGAAAGTAGTAGGAAAGCTAAGGGGCATCTGAAAGTAGTAGGAAAGCTAAGGGGACATCTGAAAGTAGTAGGAAAGCTAAGGGGACATCTGAAAGTAGTAGGAAAGCTAAGGGGACATCTGAAAGTAGTAGGAAAGCTAAGGGGGCATCTGAAAGTAGTAGGAAAGCTAAGGGGGCATCTGAAAGTAGTAGGAAAGCTAAGGGGACATCTGAAAGTAGTAGGAAAGCTAAGGGGACATCTGAAAGTAGTAGGAAAGCTAAGGGGAAATCTGAAAGTAGTAGGAAAGCTAAGGGGACATCTGAAAGTAGTAGGAAAGCTAAGGGGGCATCTGAAAGTAGTAGGAAAGCTAAGGGGACATCTGAAAGTAGTAGGAAAGCTAAGGGGACATCTGAAAGTAGTAGGAAAGCTAAGGGGACATCTGAAAGTAGTAGGAAAGCTAAGGGGACATCTGAAAGTAGTAGGAAAGCTAAGGGGGCATCTGAAAGTAGTAGGAAAGCTAAGGGGGCATCTGAAAGTATTAGGAAAGCTAAGGGGGCATCTGAAAGTAGTAGGACAGCTAAGGGGGCATCTGAAAGTAGTAGGAAAGCTAAGGGGACATCTGAAAGTAGTAGGAAAGCTAAGGGGACATCTGAAAGTAGTAGGAAAGCTAAGGGGGGACATCTGAAAGTTGTAGGAAAGCTAAGGGGACACATCTGAAAGTTGTAGGAAAGCTAAGGGGAAATCTGAAAGTAGTAGGAAAGCTAAGGGGACATCTGAAAGTAGTAGGAAAGCTAAGGGGACATCTGAAAGTAGTAGGAAAGCTAAGGGGACATCTGAAAGTAGTAGGAAAGCTAAGGGGACATCTGAAAGTAGTAGGAAAGCTAAGGGGACATCTGAAAGTAGTAGGAAAGCTAAGGGGACATCTGAAAGTAGTAGGAAAGCTAAGGGGCATCTGAAAGTAGTAGGAAAGCTAAGGGGCATCTGAAAGTAGTAGGAAAGCTAAGGGGACATCTGAAAGTAGTAGGAAAGCTAAGGGGACATCTGAAAGTAGTAGGAAAGCTAAGGGGAAATCTGAAAGTAGTAGGAAAGCTAAGGGGACATCTGAAAGTAGTAGGAAAGCTAAGGGGGCATCTGAAAGTAGTAGGAAAGCTAAGGGGACATCTGAAAGTAGTAGGAAAGCTAAGGGGACATCTGAAAGTAGTAGGAAAGCTAAGGGGACATCTGAAAGTAGTAGGAAAGCTAAGGGGGGACATCTGAAAGTTGTAGGAAAGCTAAGGGGACACATCTGAAAGTTGTAGGAAAGCTAAGGGGACATCTGAAAGTAGTAGGAAAGCTTAATCCAGCGACAGAGCAAATACCAGCATTTCCTCCCACAGCTCATAAAGTACCTTATTTCCTTCATCACAGAGATCACTCATCTGTACATCTTTAAGGTTTTCCTGCTTTTGATCAGCATCAGGTGTGCCCAGCTCAAGGGAAAACATGCTTTTTACATGCATACACGCACACACCACTGAACCAAAATGTGCATCTAAATCATGCATAGCGTAAGCCATGAAAAACAACAAGATAAATATGAACCACACACTTTTGGAGGTAGAAGACTTCCTATCACTCTGATCTGAAATGATTTGTGTGTGATAAGCATCCCAATTTTATTTAATATTAATAGTAGATCCCTTTTCCAGCGTCTCTTGATAATATCAACTTAATGCAATTATTTCCTTCATTCTCTTCATAAAATAAATCCAAAGAAAATATGATCTACATGGTATCTGATACAAGATGAGATTGGAAGCCATTTTGGGGCACGACGGTGCTCAGTGCTCACTTGTTAAGTTTGGTGATGTAGATCTTGATGTGGCTGAAGTCTGGTCGCTCGACGGGGTCCTCGGCCCAGCAGCTATCCATCAGGATGGTCAGCTTCTCACAGTGGCAGCTGTTGTCTGTGGTGGGCCGAAAGTAAGGACTCTGGTCGTTACGCACCTTCTGCACTATCTCTGTAATAGACAAGATAGGGGTGTGTTAGTGTGTGTGTTCTGCATTCTCTGGGAAAACAGTGAAATCGATCGATCAATTAAGGGTGTTTTCACACATAGTTTAGAGCTATAGTTCGAATCAGAGTCAGACTATTTGTTAATATAATGTTTTAATTTGGTCAGGTTGGTTACACATTGCCAAATGTCAAACTAATAAAAATGTCTAAACGTGTCCATGCAAGTCATTTGCTTATTGGACAAAAATGCATGGATGATTATCATGAAGGAACACTTGTGTTCCCATCTTCATACTACTTTCGCTTTTGTCTTCCAACAACATGCAGGAGGAAACTCTAAACGCGCCATGAATAGACTATATTCAGTATAGCCCCGTCTCTACAAATCTGCATTGGACGCACTCAGAAATGCGCTGCTACCCACAGAATGTTTCAGATATCTCAAGTTATGATGCTGTGTGCATTTCATCAAATGCTTGCAGCCAAACAACCAATAATAATGAGCGACTCCGGTTCTTTTCCTGTATTTGGTCTGGACTGTGTTCTCACCTGCAGCAAACCTCATCACGGTAAGAATTTAATCGGACCGAGACCACCCTTTTTGATGGAACCACGGTACGTTGTTTAGTGAGCTCCCAAGTCTGGATAGAGTGTTTACACCAGTCCAAACGAACTGAACTAAGGGGGTAAATGCACCAGAGTTCGGAAAAACAGCACAAAACCAATTTGGTGTGAAAGCCCCCTAAGTCCCAGGGAGAACTGAAACCAGCAGTACTGCAGCCCTCGAGCCGAAGACTGGAGTTGTCCAACTCTGATGATTGTGACTTTTACTCCATTACTTTATCGATTAGGAACATTCAATCAAGCAGGAAATAATGGCACTTGATTCATGGTGAACAGGAGGCAAGCTGCCTAAAGTATCTGAAGAGACAGAGTAATTGGCTCAACAATGGAGACAGACACAACAGAGCCTTTCCATGTAAAAGGACCCATGAGCACCAACGTGAAGTTCATAGGAGCATATCAAATGGGGTGTAAAATGAAAGCTAAGAGTCTATATTTTGGGGAAAGGAAGGCATAGATACACTGTTCAACACACTGTTCAACCAGTTCCAGTTTCTCACAACCGCAGACCACGTGTATGGCGTTGTGTGGGCGAGTGGTTTGAGATGTCAACTTTGTCAACAGAGTGCCTCATGGTGGTAGTGGGGTTATGGTATGGGCAGGTATAAGCTATGGACAACAAACGCAATTGCATTTTATCAATGGTAATTGGAATGCACAGACATACCGTGAAGAGATCCTAAGGCCCATTGCCGTGCCATTCATCCGCTGCCATCACCTCATGTTTCAGCATGATAATGCACTGCCCCATGTCACAAGGCTCTGTACACAATTCCTGGAAGCTGAACATGTCCCAGTTCTTCCATGGCCTGCATACTCACCAGACATGTCACCCATTGAGCATGTTTGGGATGCTCTGGATCGATGTGTACGACAGCGTGTTCCAGTTCCCACCAATATCCAGAAACTTCACACAGCCATTGAAGAGGAGTGGGACAACATTCCATAGGCCACAATCAACAGCCTGATCAACTCTGAAAGGGAGATCTATCAAGCTACATTAGGCAAATGGTGGTCATACCAGATACTGACTGGTTTTCTGATCCACACCCTTACCTTTTTTTTAAGGTATCTGTGACCAACAGATGCATATCTGCATTACCAGTCATGTGAAATCCATAGATTAGCGCCTAATTTATTTATTTTAATTGACTGATTTCCGTATATGAACTGTAAACTGATTTCCTTATACGAACTCAGTAAAATCTTTGCAGTAGATGCGTTTATATTTTTGTTCAGTATATATACTTTTGGAGAAATTGTTTACCTTCAGTAAGAATAAGAAATGCTTTGTGGGTTGTAATTCCGTTACCAAAAATCCACATATATTTAAGATATTTTCTCATTTCTCCCCCTCCCGATGAGGGAGGATAATGAAAGTTCACAGAAGTAACAAGTACAGTATATTTGTACTCTACTGTACTGAACTCTGCTCTGCTGTGCTGTATTGTACTGCACTGTACACTACTGTGCTGTGATGTCTAAACTTGTGAAACGATGACATTCATATCCATAATTAAGCATTTCTGTTTAGTACAGATCAGGGACCCATGATGTAATTCCATTACTGTAATTCTGTTACCGGGTGTAAATCCACTTCACTTACTGTAGTTCAATAACCAAAATGTTATATTTTTCAAACTCAAGGTGCCATGTCATAGCGGACACCCCATTCTGCAAATATTTACGTGGTTTTGCATAAACATCTGAGGTATATTTTACCGTAATTCCTTACTAAAGTTTTTTTTCAGTGTACATTGTTAAAAGTAGGTTGTAGGGTTTGTTAAACTTTGATATCAATGTTTTTGTTTGGCATACATTTTAAAGTGAAACAACTGAATCAACTCGTAATTCCGTTACCATGGAAATGCCCAACTTGATGTTCAATATGTCAGCCATGTGGGAACTTGCATCCACGACAAGAACATGGTACTTGCCTACGGAGCAGCAAGAACGAAGAGACAGCCTATAAGGAGGAGGTCAGAGACCTGGCCGGGTGGTGCCAGAATAACAACCTATCCCTCAACGTAACCAAGACTAAGGAGATGATTGTGGACTACAGGAAAAGGAGGACCGAGCACGCCCCCATTCTCATCTACGGAGCTGTAGTGGAGCAGGTTGAGAGGTTCAAGTTCCTTGGTGTCCATATCAACAACAAACTAGAATGGTCCAAACCCACCAAGACAGTTGTGAAGAGGGCACGACAAAGCCTATTCCCCCTCAGGAAACTGAAAAGATTTGGCATGGGTCCTGAGATCCTCAAAAGGTTCTACAGCTGCCTGGTATGGCAATTGCTCGGCCTCTGAACGCAAGGCATTACAGAGGGTAGTGCGTACGGCCCAGTACATCACTAGGGCTAAAGCTGCCTGCCATCCAGGACCTCTACACCAGGCGGTGTCAGAGGAAGGCCCAGTCATAGACGGTTCTCTCTACTACCGCAAGCGGTACCGGTGTGCCTCGTAACTTTTATAGCCTCGCTACTGTATATAGCCTGTCCCTTTACTGTTGTTTTATTTCTTTACCTACCTATTGTTCACCTAATACCTTTTTTGCACTATTGTTTAGAGACTGTAAGTAAGCATTTCACTGTAAGGTCTACCTGTTGTATTCGGCGCACGTGACAAATAAACTTTGATTTGATTTGAAGAACTGCCTTCAGGCTATGGTCAAACACGACACCCCCAACCTGAGTACTCCGTTCTGCCACCTCTGATCTCTTGGCCCTCCCACCCCTATGGGAGGCCAGCTCCCGCTCAGCTCAGTCAAAGCTCTTCTCTGTCCTGGCACCCCAGTGGTGGAACCAGCTTCCTCCTGAAGTTAGGACAGCAGAGTACCTGCCCATCTTCCAGAAAATGGCTGAAACCCTACCTCTTCAAAGAGTATCTTAAATAACCCCACAGCACCCTTGCCTCTTGTAATCTAACACTTGCACACACCTTTCTATTTTCTACTAGCATTGACTTTGCTGATAGCTACTGATAGCTTTTATTCAATTTCTGTGTTTTATTCATGTGCTTTTCTAATAACCAATTTCTTTGTTCATGCAAGTGACTGATTGAATGAATCCTCACTATCAGTATCTGCAATTTGGCAGTACGCCCAGAACCTTGTTTTGAGAAAGGGATGTCTTAGTTTCAAGGTCTCAGCTTAGAGAGAAGAAGCCTCATGAGGTATTGGTCTGTCACATGAATTAAGCAAATGTTAGTGATTAATTAATTATGAATGATGAATAAGCTAAATTATGCAAATGTAACTTGTCTGTATAAAAGAGAACTAACTGGACTGCCCTGGGAGGAGCACCTGACCAACATGTGTACTTGAGTTGGTTGGAACCTCTCCAGCACACTGATAATAAACAATGATTAATTTAAGATGGACTTTGAGTGTCCCTGTGTAGAATTTCCACGACACTGCTTCAATGTACTTACAACACACCTCTAGCCGTTCTTGCATATTCAGTTTTTTCCTGTTGATTTGTTCTCTGCAATGTTCCTCAAACAAGGTGAGTAGCACCTCTGCTTTAGTTTCATTCTAGTCAACCCAGAAATGCAATATACAACATGAATTTAAAAACACAATGTTTCTTCCTCACCTAGCCTCCTTAAGAAGAATACACTAACTGTAAGTTTCTCTGGATAAGAGCGTCTGCTAAATAAATGACTCAAATGTCAAAATGTCATTATAATTGTGTTTATTGGCGTAATTAATTTTACCTTTGGGGCTCAGATCCATGCCCTCCACATAGAAGGGTCCATTCCTCAGGGCTATCTCCTGGAGTATGATGCCAAAGCTGTACACATCTCCTTTCTGGGTGCCCTGTGGAGGGTGTCTGTCGTAGATCAACAACTCAGGGGCCGTCCACAGCTTCTCTGGAAACACAACAAACTCACATTATCCACTGAACACCTTTTCCTTTATCCAATCCTCCATTTAGTTTCCTTCCATTGGTGAAGAGGCAAAGTGATCCCCTCCGCTGACAATGTTGACCTACTTGCATAGAGTGCGTGCGAGTCGTCATTTTCGCATGATGAATGGAAACTGGCCAGTCCGTAATCTGTAATTTTCAACACAAATCGACTGTCCACCACACAATTAGATGACTTCAGATTTCCATGGGAGCCGATGTAGCTGTTGTGCAGATAGTTCATTCCCTGGCGGAGCAAGCATGAAATGTACCGTTCAAGACATTTTTCCTACAGTATAGCATACGTGAAAACATACTGATCATGTGGAAAATATGTGTTTTGAGTTTGATCGAAATGGAAATGCAATAAAAATTCTGCATGGATCCAAGTGTTCAGTTTACATGTCACATTGGAACTTTTGTGGTATTACTGTGCGTAACATTTCTACGGGGACTCAAAAGGATACTGCACTTCCATGTATACGTCTAATATTTTGAGACACTTGTGTATCAGAATGTGGCTTATAGGCCCTTTTGCTTGTCAGAAGGTCCCTGTTGTTGCCGGCTTGACGGACTGTTATTTTAACAGCAATGGGGTTGGTGTACTCCATTCTCCATGTACTTCACCAATATAGTATCTCTCAAGATAGTGACTTCAAACAAAAAGCCCCTTTGTTAGAGCAGGCTATAAATAACTATTGAAAATATATGGATGATTACTTTTTATTAAGTGCAAAGAATTTTGTAGTGAGATTGTGATTATGTTGCTGTCCAAGTTTGAGGTCATATGAAGTTTGATGCATATAGCCATGTGACCTCAAAACAACCAAACTGCAGTTACCAACATAGTATTGTTGACTGCTATCTTACAGCAACATGTGACGTGGCTACACACATGGATTCCCTTTATATTTTCCACAATATGACACCTAAGTAGGTGAAGAACACATACCTTGACTATGTCGTTGATGAGTGAATAGCGGAACATCCAGTCCAGATTGATGCTCTCATTCTCCAAAATGTCCTAAAAGTTAAATAAGCATTTCTGGAATCTTGCTGTCATCTTGCTACATCACATGTATTTGTCCTGTCTTTTAAACAGTAACACAGTGTTACAGTGAGTCAGTATGAAATGTTTTCACACAATAAGCTCCATTGCTAAAAGTTTCCTATAGTTTTACATTCTTACATTTTTGGCAGGTAAATAGTAGCAGCATATCAGACTGGCATTTCAAACTGAACATGAAAGTCAAGTGTTTGTTTCCAAATGTCTCTCAGTCAGGGCATTTTAAACCATACATTTACAGAAATAGTATGAATGAATAAATGAGTAAGATTACACTGAATGGCCATTTTAATATAATATTGGTGGTCATACTTGACAAAACATGCAATACAACTAATATTCCATTAAATATAATGATTGTGAGGTGTTACCTGAAGACTGCCTCTGGGACAATATTCAGTCACGATGCAGATGTTGGGAGGGTCAATGCAGGCACCAATGAATCTGGTTAAATGGTTGAATTGCACATCTCTCATCTGTAACCAAAACAAATATAATTATTACATCATTATAGCTATATCTCTCAAGATTATATGGCAATAGATGCTAAAAGAAATGGATGAGCTTTTCTAGAAAAGCTAATAAATAGGACAGACAAAACCTCATCAGAATAGTCTATTTACAGCCAGCAGGTTTGGCACGGTGTCTTGTCTACGTGTTGAGTATAGCATTCACTCATAGGCCATCCAGTTGACACGTGCATGTGAATAAACTGGGCCGAGAGGTTATGAATGAGGCAGTGTTGTGAAAAACCACAGAATGTGAAAAAATATGGAGGTGTTGAAAGGATGTACTAGCTATAATATGAGTGCATAGCTGGCTAACGTGTAAAATGCATTACATGGGATCTAGTCCAAAAATTAATCATGTCAAATAAAATGTCATGGAAATCACCTTGGAAAGCATTGTGAGCTCTGTATTTAAAAGTTCCATATGCTGTGTATGTATAAACAACAGAGTGAAGGAATCTTTTAAAGAGACACACAAATTCATTCCTGTCCACGTATCCTCTCGGTTTCAATACATCCATGCCCTAGCAGGGAGGAGGTACATAATATCTCTGAGCAGCATGAAACTTCTAAAAAAAAACAGCGAGCATAACCTGTATGGTGTGTTTTGGTCTGGGGCCATTTAATGGAAAACAGAGGTGAGTGACAGCTGCTATAACACCAAAACCAGGGAGTCAGTCACTCCTGTTTCACAACTCAGGAGAAGTTAGCATATCCTTTGGCCTATATCATTTCCCATGCTGAACGCTAGCTAACGGAGGAGGGGAGGAGAGGCTCTGGAAGACAAGCAGTTAAGTTTCCATTGGCAGACCCCTCTCTCCCCCATCTGGTTGGCTCTTTCATGAGCGGGGCCTGACCGCCGATCAGGTCGCCGGGGCGTCTGAGGAGCTGCTAGCTCAGACGGTTGTCTCTCCTGTGCTCGCAGCCTGCCCACTGCCGTGTCTCACATCCAAAGCTCAGACACAGACATAGAGTGAGAGAGCCCAGGCCACCCAGAGCCTTATCCACCAACACGGGTGATAACTCAATTAATACAGACCCAGAGATCAGATAATAGCACTGACTTCTGGCTTTTCAGTAGCTTTAACCCTCCTGCTGTGTTCTGGTCGAATTGGACCGATTTACAAGTTTTCTCTCTGAAAAATGTAGTTCACTTAATCTGATTGTCAAAATATTCCATGACTTTTGTCCACACAGAGCATCTCAACACACAAAATACATTTGGATGATTTTCATTACATTTTGGGTGTTTTATTTAACTTTTGTACACCTGTGGTGTTCCCGGTCAAAGGAAATTAATAGGTGAGACTACAATTAGTGTATAACATTTAGTTCAGGCATATCCCCATTCATCAGATGGACACATTTCTTCTCCCAGACCCCCACATGCCTGTGTGTTTGAGCACACACACACACCTCACTCCCCTTCTTGGCTTCCATGACAACCCCCACGGGAACCTTTCCCCAATATAATCTTTCCCCCACGGGAACCACACCTGTTGGCATTCTCACAAACAATCGCAACATTGTTTCAATAATATATAGAACTTTTCTCGCAGCTCTGGTATATAAAGCTTTTTTGAGGCCTTGCTCACAATTCATTCTGTGGCAGCACAATGACCAAACGATATACTGTATGTGAGGCTCTTGATCATATCTTTGATCATGATACTGGTGAGGAGGAGAGAGAGTCCTTGTTAAACTTTGACACAAAGTAGTCTGTGATAACTAGCACAATATATTTAATCTGAGTATTTGTTATAGTCAAAATAATTCATACATTATGCTTTTTCTAACTTAAAAACAAGTTATATGAGCTCAGGTCAATGAGGCCTAGAGGCCATAAATAGCAAATAGAAGTTCAAAACTTGTACACAAGAACTTAAGTTGATAAAAAGATCTATCACAACATTAGGTGATAATATATGTATTATTATGGATTTATAATCAGCTATAATGGAGCGGTCATTTTGGACCGGGACCACAGAATTAATTAACATGAAATGAACACAACAGGAGGGTTAAACTAATATGTTTCATCAATGTTTGCCTTTTCCACATTGTGTTTCAAGTATTAGTTGTTTCCCCCCACATTTCCTTATAACTGTCTCATAAAATGTCATTCCCAAAACGGAGACAATTTTCTTCATCCACAGCTGATGTTGGAGGGTGTTTGAGGATGTTTGAGGATCTGTCTTTGTAACAGCAGCAAGAGCACAGGTTCATTAATGAGACATCTCCTGCAGCAGAGTGAAAGAGGCCCTCCTGTGAACAACCTGGTAATGATTCAGTACACATCCCCTTCACATCCCCCAAAGTCTACAGTGGCTTAACCACCTCAGTGGGAGAGACTCATTCTACTACTGCTGTTGCACAGGGGTCATAAACAGAGGTATGATCCCCTACAACAACAGGAGGCAGGGAACAAGGCAGGCACATTCAACTCTAGTCCTGGAGGGTCCAAGTGTTTACTACTTTAATATTTTCATCAGCGACTGGTTTAAATCAGGTGAGTGAACTCTCTATAGCAGCCAATAAAACTAAATCATCAACGAGGTAAAAGACCACTATATTTTTACATATGAGTAATTTAATAGACACTCTTTTCCAGAGCAAACTTACAGTAGTGAGTGCACACATTTGAATACTTTTTTCATACTGGCCACCTGTGGGAATTGCACCCACAACTCTGATGTTTACAGCACCATGCTCTACCAACTGAGCCTCACGGGACCATCTAGCTGAACGAAGCTCAACAAATGCTTACTTAGGGAATGAATACCCCTGCAGTGAGGTAGTAAAGAGTTAAACAACACACCAGACTTTATGATAATAATGTTAAGTAATAACATCACACATACAGTACATTTGGAAAGTATTCAAACGCCTGGACTTTTTCCACATTCTGTTACGTTACAGCCTTATTCTAAAACGGATTCAATCGTTTTTTCCCTCATCAATCTACACACAATACCCCATAATGACAAAGTAAAAACAGCTTTTTAGACATTTTTGTAAATTTAAAAATAACCTCACACTCAACGTCAACAAAACTAAGGAGATGATTGTGGACTTCAGGAAACAGCAGAGGGAACACCCCCCTATCCACATCGATGGAACAGTAGTGGAGAGGGTAGCAAGTTTTAAGTTCCTCGGCATACACATCACAGACAAACTGAATTGGTCCACTCACACTGACAGCGTCGTGAAGAAGGCGCAGCAGCGCCTCTTCAACCTCAGGAGGCTGAAGAAATTCGGCTTGTCACCAAAAGCACTCACAAACTTCTACAGATGCACAATCGAGAGCATCCTGGCGGGCTGTATCACCGCCTGGTACGGCAACTGCTCCGCCCTCAACCGTAAGGCTCTCCAGAGGGTAGTGAGGTCTGCACAACGCATCACCGGGGGCAAACTACCTGCCCTCCAGGACACCTACACCACCCGATGTTACAGGAAGGCCATAAAGATCATCAAGGACATCAACCACCCGAACCACTGCCTGTTCACCCCGCTATCATCCAGAAGGCGAGGTCAGTACAGGTGCATCAAAGCTGGGACTGAGAGACTGAAAAACAGCTTCTATCTCAAGGCTATCAGACTGTTAAACAGCCACCATTGAGTGGCTGCTGCCAACACACTGTCATTGACACTGACCCAACTCCAGCCACTTTAATAATGGGAATTGATGGGAAATGATGTAAATATATCACTAGCCACTTTAAACAATGCTACCTTATATAATGTTACTTATAGTATATACTGTACTCTACATCATCGACTGCATCCTTATGTAATACATGTATCACTAGCCACTTTAACTATGCCACTTTGTTTACTTTGTCTACATACTCATCTCATATGTATATACTGTACTCGATACCATCTACTGTATGCTGCTCTGTACCATCACTCACTCATATATCCTTATGTACATATTCTTTATCCCCTTACACTGTGTATAAGACAGTAGTTTTAGAATTGTTAGTTAGATTACTTGTTGGTTATCACTGCATTGTCGGAACTAGAAGCACAAGCATTTCGCTACACTCGCATTAACATCTGCTAACCATGTGTATGTGACAAATAAAATTTGATTTGATTTGATTTGATTTGATTTACTGAAATATCACATTTACATAAGACCAAGACCAAGACTAAGGAGATGATTGTGGACTACAGGAAAAGGAGCACCGAGCACGTCCCCATTCTCATCGACAGGGCTGTAGTGGAGCAGGTTGAGAGCTTCAAATTCCTTGGCGTCCACATCAACAATAAACTAGATTGGTCCAAACACACCAAGACAGTTGTTGAAGAGGGCACGACAAAGCCTATTCCCCCTCAGGAAACTAAAAAGATTTGGCATGGGTCCTCAGATCCTCAACAGCTGCAACATCGAGAGCTTCCTGACCGGTTGCATCACTGCCTGGTACGGCAATTGCTCGGCCTCCGACCACAAGGCACTTCAGAGGGTAGTGCGTATGGCCCAGTACATCACTGGGGCAAAGCTGCCTGGCATCCAGGACCTCTACACCAGGCAGTGTCAGAGGAAGGCCCTAAAAATGGTCAAAGACCCCAGCCTCCCCAGTCATAGACTGTTCTCTCTACTACCGCATGGCAAGCGGTACCGGAGTGCCAAGTCTAGGACAAAAAGGCTTCTCAACAGTTTTTACCCCCAAGCAATAAGACTCCTGAACAGGTGACCAAATGGTTACCCGGACTATTTGCATTGTGTGCCCCCCCAACCCTTCTTTTACGCTGCTGCTACTCTCTGTTTATCTTATATGCATAGTCACTTCAACTATACATTCATGTACATACTACCTAAATTGGCCCGACCAACCAGTGCTCCCGCACATTTGCTAACCGGGCTATCTGCATTGTGTCCCACCACCCGCCAACCCCTCTTCTTACGCTTCTGCTACTCTCTGTTCATCAAATATGTATAGTCACTTTAACGATACCTACATGTACATACTACCTCAATAAGCCTGACTAACCGGTGTCGGTATATAGCCCTGTTACTCTTTTTTCAAATGTCTTTTTACTGTTGTTTTATTTCTTTACTTACCTACACACACACACCTTTTATTTCTCGCACCATTTGTTGAAGCCTGTAAGTAAGCATTTCACTGTTGTATTCAGCGCACGTGACAAATAAACTTTGATTTGATTTGATTCAGACCCTTTACTCAGTACTTTGTTGAAGCACCTTTGGCAGCAATTACAGCCTCAAGTCTTCTTGGGTATGACGCTACAAGCTTGGCACACCTGTATTTGGCGAGTTTCTCCCATTCCTCTCTGCAGATCCTCTCAAGCTCTGTCAGGTTGGATGGAGAGCGTTGCTGCACAGCTATTTTCAGGTTCAAGTCCGGGCTCTGGCTGGGCCAGTCAAGGACATTCAGAGACTTGTCCCAAAGCCACTCCTGCGTTGTCTTCCCTGTGTGCTTAGGGTTGTTGTCCTGTTGGAAGGTGAACCTTCAACCCAGTCTGATGTCCTGAGCGCTCTGGAGCAGGTTTTCATCAAGGATCTCTCTGTACTTTGCTCCGTTCATCTTTGCCTCGATCCTGACTAATCTCCCAGTCCCTGCCACTGAATAACATCCCCACAGCATGATGCTGCCACCACCATGCTTCACTGTAGGGATAGTGCCAGGTGTCCTTTAGACATGACGCTTGGCATTCAGGCTAAAGAGTTCAATCTTGGTTTAATCAGACCAGAGAATCTTGTTTCTCATGGTCTGAGAGTCCTTTAGGTGCCTTTTGGCAAACTTCAAGCGGGTTGTCGTGTCTTTCACTGAGGAGTGGCTTCCATCTGGCCACTCAACCATAAAGGCCTGATTGGTGGAGTGCCGCAGAGATGGTTGTCCCTCTGAACGATTCTCCCATCTCCATAGAGGAACTCTGGAGCTCTGTCAGAGTTACCATCATTTTGGCCGGGCGGCCAGCTCTAGGAAGAATCTTGATGGTACCAAACTTCCTCAGTTTAAGAATGATGGAGGCCACTGTGTTCTTGGGGACCTCCAATGCTGCAGACATTTTTTGGTACCCTTCTCCAGATCTGTGCCACCACACAATCCTGTCTCGGAGGTCTACAGACAATTCCTTCAAACTCATGGCTTGGTTTTTGCTCTGACATGCACTGTCAACTGTGGAACCTTATCTAGACAGGTGTGTGCCTTTCCAAATCATGTCCAATCAATTGAATTTACCACCGGTCAACTCCAATCAAGTTGTAGAAACATCTCAAGGATGATCAATGGAAACAGCATGCAGCTGAGCTCAATTTCGAGTCTCATAGCAAAGGGTCTGAATACTTTTGTAAATAATGTATTTCTGTTTTTACATTTCCTAAAATGTCTAAAAACCTGTTTTTGCTTTGTCATTATGGGGTATTGTGTGTGGATTGCTGAGGGAAAAACGATGTAATCATTTTTAGAATAAGGCTGTAACGTAACAGAATGTGGAAAAAGTGAAGGGGTCTGAATACTTTCCGAAGGCACTGTATACAGTCAAACATTTGGCACTGATCTGGGCTTACATGTTTGAGTTCAAACAGCACTTGTCTGGTCAGCTCTATCCTCTTCTTGTTCATATGTTTGATGGCCACCAGGTTGCCCTGTGTCAAAGAGACAGCAAGATAAAGAGACAGATATTAATAACCTTCTATGCAGGCTGCGTGACAGACTACTGCGTGGTGTACTGAAAGAGATGTGTTCTATGTGTGGTGTACTGAAAGAAATGTGTTATATGTGTGGTGTACTGAAAGAGATGTGTTCTATGTGTGGTGTACTGAAAGAGATGTGTTATATGTGTGGTGTACTGAAAGAGATGTGTTCTATGTGTGGTGTACTGAAAGAGATGTGTTATATGTGTGGTGTACTGAAAGAGATGTGTTCTATGCGTGGTGTACTGAAAGAGATGTGTTCTATGTGTGGTGTACTGAAAGAGATGTGTTCTATGCGTGGTGTACTGAAAGAGATGTGTTCTATGTGTGGTGTACTGAAAGAGATGTGTTATATGTGTGGTGTACTGAAAGAGATGTGTTCTATGCATGGTGTACTGAAAGAGATGTGTTCCATGTGTGGTGTACTGAAAGAGATGTGTTATATGTGTGGTGTACTGAAAGAGATGTGTTCTATGTGTGGTGTACTGAAATAGATGTGTTCTATGCGTGGTGTACTGAAAGAGATGTGTTCTATGTGTGGTGTACTGAAAGAGATGTGTTATATGTGTGGTGTACTGAAAGAGATGTGTTCTATGCATGGTGTACTGAAAGAGATGTGTTCTATGTGTGGTGTACTGAAAGAGATGTGTTATATGTGTGGTGTACTGAAAGAGATGTGTTCTATGCGTGGTGTACTGAAAGAGATGTGTTCTATGTGTGGTGTACTGAAAGAGATGTGTTATGTGTGTGGTGTACTGAAAGAGATGTGTTCTATGCGTGGTGTACTGAAAGAGATGTGTTCTATGTGTGGTGTACTGAAATAGATGTGTTCTATGTGTGGTGTACTGAAAGAGATGTGTTCTATGTGTGGTGTACTGAAAGAGATGTGTTCTATGTGTGGTGTACTGAAAGAGATGTGTTCTATGTGTGGTGTACTGAAAGAGATGTGTTCTATGCGTGGTGTACTGAAAGAGATGTGTTCTATGCGTGGTGTACTGAAAGAGATGTGTTATATGTGTGGTGTACTGAAAGAGATGTGTTCTATGCGTGGTGTACTGAAAGAGATGTGTTCTATGTGTGGTGTACTGAAAGAGATGTGTTCTATGCGTGGTGTACTGAAAGTGATGTGTTCTATGTGTGGTGTACTGAAAGAGATGTGTTCTATGCGTGGTGTACTGAAAGATATGTGTTCTATGTGTGGTGTACTGAAAGAGATGTGTTCTATGTGTGGTGTACTGAAAGAGATGTGTTCTAGAACTTAATGTGACCATCTTTGGGAGCTGTGTGACAGACAGGCATCCATTCATTGTAGGGAAATAGCGAAAAGAAAGGACATGTATAAGGTTCATGGGAACATTGACGTATTCCATTCTTATTCACTGAATTCTTGGGAAGAGGAAGAGGAAGGGAAAAACATAAGTAAAAATAGGTGTACTTCAGTGTTCCTTTAACAGAGTATAGTATCTGTGTGCCAGGTATATTTACCATGAACTCTATGCTACCGGAATGGAGAGTTATATCTGTCACTTTGAAATGGGATGATAAGTCAATCTTCAGAGAAGGTGAGGAAGCGAGAGAAATCCAGGGAGACAGTACATTATAGACTGCTAGGTACAATAGGAGGAATATAGCAATTGAGCAGCTCACCATCAAATTCAAAGTGTGCATTCTAAATAGAAAAAAGGAGGAAATATAATGCTTTGGATACTTTACAGCATATTTCAATAGAGAAGAAATGTGTTACATGTAGCCAACAACCACGTCTCAACATTCAAAGCATGACGTTTTTCACATAATCCTCCCCCTTCTCAGTAGACTCATTAAACAGAGACATTAACAACAACACGTTGCTAGCTGTGTCCAGACGAGGTGTGAACCACACTGTGTATCACATTAAAACCAGCCCAGCTGAGCTGTGCAGAGCTCGCCTACTCTCTTCTCCATCTCCTCTGTGAGCGTGTACACGTGGGTGAGCAGGAGTTGAAAATGTCAGAACTCAGAAAGCCTTACCTTAAAATAGCCTGTTTTAGCAAATAGCTGATATTTTCCATGGGCAGTTATCAAGGAGCCGTAGCTGGAGCCTCTCTGGAAGGAGGAACAAGTATCCTTTCTCAGATAAGATACAGTCAGAGAAATGTTCAGGCACACTACAGTTAGGTTCAGTTTGGTTATCATTACATATGCAAATATACAATTCAGATGAGTTATTTGCAATAGCTTGAACATTTTATTCATATGTAAGTGCAATGGGTATATTTGCCAGTTAAATGAAGAATTGCTGTTTTCATACGCTAAACCGAATCTCGGGAGACGTATGTGTAGCAACGGGTGTACACAGAGTGAATGAAAAGGGGGTGAGGGTAATGTATTAAGTGTCAGCATGCACTACGCATGTTTAGATAATGCAAATACTGGCAACACATGGCATACTGGAAATAAATCGGTCTGGAAAATCAACATGTTTTCCACACTATTATCCCAGGAATTGGACTGAAAGCTTGTAATGAAGGTGTGTGCATGTGCGTGCATGAATGTCTCCACGTGTGTACTGTACGATTTGGGATTATTTTAACAATCATTTAATATGTGTCTGCCACCGCAAACCCAGCCACCTTCAGTAAACCACCGGGAAGACGTTCAAGAATGTTTAAACTAACAAAGGATTTGGACTGTTTTTCTCTCTTTCACTCTCAATGTAAAACATATACTGTATGTACAGACACCAAACATGTAACTACAGTTTTAGATACATTCCAATGCCAGTGTTGTTACTGCACATTTGGTGTGCTATTAAACAACAATGATGTCATGAATTGTACCACGGAGACAGACATCTCGTCCTCTGTTGCATATAATAATAATAATAATAATAGATGTATTTTATATACCACTTTTCATTACAAACGGAATCTCAAAGATGCCTTAAGAACAAAGCTATGAGAGAGGTAGCAGTGATACTGTGGGTCTGTAGAGAGGTTTTAGCAAGATAAACTGCATCTGTTGAGCCTTTTCTTTCCCACTGGCTAAAATGGAATTCTAATCTGCTAGAGAAACAACAACATCTTCATCTCCGATGCACGGCAGTGCCAGGACTACTGATCAAATCTAAACAATATTAAGATCAAATTGTGAGGAAATGTTTTAGGCTGCCAGCATGTCATAATATGAGATTGCTCTTGAACAACTAATAAACAACATAATACAGGTCATTCATTGGTTTGAACTCTTGAGTCTTATTTCAGAGACAAATGTACCTGTGAGAGGGTGAGACGGCTGCCTGTTTTTTTGGGATATTTGTTGGGGCTCTCAAACTGCAGGTCCTCCCACTTTATCCTCCACAGCATTCCAGCCAACTCCTTTTCCAGCTTCAGTTTCCTTCAACAAGAACAGCAGGAGGAGACATGAATAAAAGGGTTTACAACAAAGGCACCGAACTGAAACTCTAGTATGTAGATACATTATGCATACATTGTTGTTATCAGATTGTTCTAACATGATAGAATCATTACTGTTATGATCTTTCCACATAATTGACACTTGCCATATCAAATGAGATATCAAACTTTTGTCAGTGGTATTTCCTCAGATACTATCTGATTAAATGAATGATTAGGGCTCAGCAATCTAACACTGACAAAGGGTCAAGTTCGAACTGTCCACAGCTCTATGAAAAATGATCAAAATAAAGTTGTGGTATTATGATAATAACTTTAATGATGTAATGTTACAATTCTACCTCCCCAATGTCGATCAAACTGTAAGTTACCAGAACAAAACTAAATACTGTGTGACCAAAAATAGACCACTTAAAAATATTTTTAAAGACCAGTATAACTGGAAGTCACTCTGAGATGTGAAAAAAAAATATCCAAGTGAATAAACACATCTGGTGCAGATCTCTCAGGACCTGGTGTTTCTCAACATCCCCCCGATTTGCTGCAAAAAATCCATGTTTTTAAAAATCCTCAAGCATGGCTTCAATGTTAGGAATGTGAGCGTTTTGAGGGGGAAATGGTTATTAGTTTGATACGTTGAAAATGAAGGGGGAAAAAGAGCCACACATTCCAGGTCAGTCTAAAAGGTGCAAGACACTTCCAGATAGTGCCAGTATATTATTGCAGCGTTTGCATATTGGTGGAGTTTACCCCTCTGCTGAGCCACCTATTGAATAATTATTTAACTACATGTACCATACATGTGACTTGAAAATGTGTTCTGGAGAAACAAATAAAACAGCTATTTTCACTCACATGTACAGTACATGTAGTTAAACAATTATTCATATATTCCTAATTTCCTCTTTCTGCAAGAGCTGCATTTCCACCCACAGTGGCCAATCACCATTCATTCTGATCTTAACTCCCGTCCTCCTTTTGCTGGGTCTTAACATTGAAGACTTGGAGCTGTTCTTGATGTGTATGCACAGGAACCAACTTCCATGGCCCTGCATTCCAGAGTAGCCAATTCAGAGTAGAAAACAAACGGTACAGGGCTTTCAAGTGACTCCTTGACTAAGTAGGAACTGTATTAACTGTAGGTATGTCTAAAACAGACGTAAGTTGTACCAAACATAAGAACTACAAGATAAGCCTCATCTTAGTAAGTAAGTGTCTGATCAGCTACTTTTACTAATCAGCTACTTTTAGTCAATTCATAAACCAGATAAAAACTTGTAAGTCTCTTGGGGTATGTCTCTATAAGCTTGGCACATCTAGCCACTGGGATTTCTGCCCATTCTTCAAGGCAAAACTGCTCCAGTTCCTTCAAGTTGGATGGGTTCCGCTTGTGTACAGCAATCTTTAAGTCATACCACAGATTCTCAATTGGATTGAGGTCTAGGCTTTGACTAGGCCATTCCAAGACATTTAAATGTTTCCCCTTAAACCACTCAAGTGTTGCTTTAGCAGTATGCTGATTGGTTGTTGATTCATGTAAAGTTATTTGTTTTATGCCCGTGAGTATATACAGTTGAAGTCGGAAGTTTACATACACCTTAGCCAAATACATTTAAACACAGTTGCACAATTCCTGACATTTAATCCTAGTAAACATTCCCTGTTTTAGGTCAGTTAGGATCACCACTTAATTTTAAGAATGTGAAATGTCAGAATAATAGCAGAGAGAATGATTTATTTCAGTATTTGGTAGCATAGCCTTTAAATTGGTTAACTTGGGTAAAACTTTTCGGGTAGCCTTCCACAAGCTTCCCACAATAAGTTGGGTGAATTTTGAACCATTCTTCCTGACAGAGCTGGTGTAACTGAGCCAGGTCTGTAGGCCTACTTGCTCGCACAAGCTTTTTCAGTTCTGCCCACAACTTTTCTATATGATCGAGGTCAGGGCTTTGTGATGGCCACTCCAATACCTTGACTTTCTTGTCCTTAAGCCATTTTGCCACAAATCTGGAAGTATGCTTGGGGTCATTGTCCATTTGGAAGACCCATTTGCGACCAAGCTTTAACTTCCTGACTGATATCTTGAGATGTTGCTTCAATATATCCACATAATTTTCCTTCTCATGATGCCATCTATTTTGTGAAGTGCACCAGTCCCTACTGCAGCAAAGCACCCCCACAACATGATGCTGCCACCCCCGTGCTTCACGGTTGGGATGCTGTTCTTCGGCTTGCCTTTTTCCTCCAAACATAATGATGGTCATTATGGCCAAACAGTTCTACTTTTGTTTCATCAGACCAGAGGACATTTCTCCAAAAAGTACTATCTTTGTCCCCATGTGCAGTTGCAAACCATAGTCTAGGGTTTTTTTATGGTGGTTTTGGAGCAGTGGCTTCTTCCTTGCTGAGTGGCCTCTCAGGTTATGTCAATATATGACTTGTTTTAGTGTGGATATAGATACTTTTGTACCTGTTTCCTCCAGCATCTTCACAAGGTCCTTTGCTGTTGTTCTGGGTTTGATTTGCACTTTTCGCACCAAATACATTCATCTCTAGGAGACAGAACACGTCTCCTTCCTGGGCAGTATTTTTTATTTTACTAGGCAAATCAGTTAAGAACAAATTCTTATTTTCAATGACAGCTTAGGAACAGTGGGTTAACTGCCTTGTTCAGGGGTAGAACGACAGATTTTTACCTTGTCAGCTTGTGGATTCGATCTTTCAACCTTGCGGTTACTAGTCCAACACTCTAACCACTAGGCTACCTGCCACCCAACTGGAATTGTGATACAAGTGAAATAAGTGAAATAATCTATCTGAAAACAATTGTTGGAAAAATTACTTGTGTCATGCACAAAGTAGATGTCCTAACCAATTGCCAAAACTATAGTTTGTTAAAAGTACATTTGTGGAGTGGTTGAAAAACGAGTTTTAATGACTCCAACCTAAGTGTACGGTATGTACATTTCCGACTTCAACTGTATAAACTCTCTAGACTGTGCCCGTGTGGAAGAATGGAAATGTCACATTATCGCTGGGGAGCGGTGCAATCTTTTAAGGCAGGAAACACTATTAAACCAATTCTCTCTCCCCCCAAAAGGATTTTTCTATTTAAAGGCATTCATTTGCAGTCTGGTAGCCGCAGCACCAAAGTGCTCCACACTAGCTCTATTGTTTCATAAATCCCATATGTGAATACCTTTGCTGGACAAACTCTCCATTAAACTACAGAGCCCTATGGTAGGTTCTGCTCAACATCCCCTGACACTTCACCAGGGATGGGGAGTTGTAATCCGTTACATGTAAGGGATTACAAAAAAACACTAACTGTCATTGTTACATTACCAGCTAAATTACTGTAATCAGATTACAGATGCTTTTGAAAAACTAGATGTTTACTTCAAGGATGACTTTTAAACTCAGAAAAGATGTTTGCGAAAAAAATTCTTTGACACTCTGTTTTCGCAATGACATTCAAATCAGCATTGGAAAAAGGCACACGTTTAAGTTTGTTCCAGCTGAGCGAGTCTGACCACAAGTCAGAGACCACTATGATGACACACCAAATGTGCTTGATGGATCGCGGGAAAAGAGCAGGAATAGGCTTTTGTAGGCTACTGTCCAAGCTATGTATTCCAATGGTGCAACTGCTGTCGGCATCCAAAGATTATCCAACTTGAATAAACGCTTGGAGGTAAGGATGACAGGAGTGGTGTAGTCTACGGTGATACAGATATCACTTATTATTGATATCTACATAGCGCATTGATGTGAATCACACTGCTGCTCTCTCATTTATCTATTTGCACCTCACGGATTGTGGTTGTTGTGGATGGCTGTTCACACATCTAAATGTGTATTTGAACCCAATAAAGGTTGAATTCAATCAGTTTAAGCTGCCTGTCAATCATTGTTTTTGAAACCAGTGGACAGCCAGGGAAAAATGTGCTCTTGCAACAGCTGCATAATGCAGATCCCAGCCTAAGGAATAAAAGTCTGTTTTATTGCTCAATCTAATTCATGCTGATAAAAAAAATCCATAGTCCTAATGGACACATGCTCAAACTCACACACTTTTGATAAACATAAAGGGGCAATCTGTAGTTGCTACATCCATTTTTGGATTTATAAAATATATTTACGGTACCAGTCAAACGTTTGGACATACCTACTCATTCCAGGGGTTTTCTTCATTTTTACTACTTTCAACATTGTAGAAAAATAGTGAGACATCAAAACTATGAAATAACACATATGGAATCATTTAGTAACCAAAAAAGTGTTATACAAATCAAAATATGTTATATTTTGTCACGTTCGTTGAATGGAGGAGACCAAGGTGCAGCGTGATGTGAATACATTCTTCTATTTATTAACGAAGAAATACTAAACAAACTATACAAAACAACAAAATGAACGTGACGCTGTATATAAACAAGTGCCGACACAGGCAACTAACCATAGAAAAACAAAACCCCTAGACAGGAACAAAAACACATACATCACCCATGTCACACCCTGACCTAACCAAAATAATAAAGAAAACAAAGATAACTAATGTCAGGGCATGACAGTACCCCCCCCCCCCCCCCCCCCCAAGGTGCGGACTCCCGGCCGCAAACCTACACCTATATGGGAGGGTCTGGGTGGGCATTAAGCCGCGGTGGCGGTTCTGGTGAGGGACGTGGACCCCGCTCCACTTCTGACTCGGCCCACTTATGTAATGTCTCTGGAGCGGGAACCCTCACCATCGACCCCGGGCTAGAGGACGCCACTGGACTGATGGTCGAGTCTGGAGTGAGTGGCGCCTCTGGACTGGCGGGAGACTCTGGCAGCGCCGGACAGGCGGGAGACTCTGGCAGCGCTGGACAGGCGGGAGACTCTGGCAGCGCCGGACAGGCGGGAGACTCTGGCAGATCCGGACTGGAGGGAGACTCTGGTAGATCCGGACTGGAGGGAGACTCTGGCAGATCCGGACTGGAGGGAGACTCTGGCAGATCCGGACTGGATGGAGACTCTGGCAGATCCGGACTGGAGGGAGCCAGACTGTCACCCGTCGTGGTAGGTTCCGGACTGTGACCCGTCGTAGGAGGTTCTGGTCTGTGGCCCGTTGTAGGAGGTTCCGGTCTGTGGCCCGTCGTAGGACGTTCCGGTCTGTAAACTATCGCCGGACGCTCTGGAATGGGTACTGTCGCCGGACGCTCTGGACTGGGTACTGTCGCCGGATGCTCTGGACTGGGTACTGTAGCCGGACGGTCTGGACTGGGTACTGTCGCCGGACGCTCTGGACTGGCGAGGCGCACTGTAGGCCTGGTGCGTGGTGCCGGCACTGGTGGTACCGGGCTGGGGACACGCACCTCAGGGCGAGTGCGGGGAGGAGGAACAGGGCGTACAGGGCTCTGGAGACGCACAGGAAGCCTGGTGCGTGGTGTTGGCACTGGTGGTACTGGGCTGGGGACACGCACCTCAGGGCGAGTGCGGGGAGGAGGAACAGGGCGTACAGGGCTCTGGAGACGCACAGGAAGCCTGGTGCGTGGTGTTGGCACTGGTGGTACTGGGCTGGGGACACGCACCTCAGGGCGAGTGCGGGGAGCAGGCGCAGGACGTACTGGCCTGTGGACGCGTACTGGAGGTCTGGAGTGTAGAGCTGACACAACCCGTCCTGGCTGGATGTTTATACTTGCCCTGCAAATGCAGGGCGCTGGCACAGGACGCACAGGGCTGTGCAGACTCAGTACGCAGAGCCAGCGCAGGATATCCTGGTCCAAGGAGGTACACTGGAGACCAGGAGCGCTGAGCCGGCACTCTCCTACCTGGCTGGATGCCCATTCTAGCCCGGCCAATGCGAGGAGCTGGAATAGAGTGCACCGGGCTAGAAAGGTCAGGATCAAGATAAGGTCAAGATAACTAAGGTCAGGGCGTGACATATTTGAGATTCGTCAAAGTAGCCGCCCTTTGCCTTGATGACGGCTTTGCACTTTTTTGGTTACCTCATGATTCCATATTTTCCACTTATTGCATAGTGTTGATGTATTCACTATTATTCTACACTGTAGAAAATAGTAAAAATAAAGAAAACCCTTGAATGAGTAGGTGTCCTAAAACTTTTGACCGGTGCTGTATATCCATTGATTCTTGAAGACTATAACTTATAAATAAATGGCTCATGAGCTTAGTTCAACTGTCACACTCCATGAGAACCCAAAATAAAAGCTTGTTTTTGTCCAATGTCTGTAAACAATGTAAATGTAAACAAACACTGTATAGCCTCATACCATGGTTAAAACAATAATTTTGATATCATGGATGGTCAATCTTTGCATCCATAGCTCTGTCTATTAATCTGAGAGTGGTTACATTTCTCCAGGCCCATCCCTTAGCTTTTTACCAAAACAGAGGAGGGGCGACCGTTTTGTTATTGTGTCATCTGTGGATTTGCCCTTTAAACTGCTGCATATTGTCAAGATATCAAAGTGTCACCAACAAAAAGGTAAACAATGGGCCTATGCAGCATATGACATTCATTTTCCAAATGAAAATAGCCCTTTTCAGTAGTGCTCAAAGCATGCCATTCCATGAGCGCAGCATTTATTTTTCAACTTGAACCAATGAGCCCAATCAGTCCTCCATGACAACAAAATCATAAACAACAGAGTAGGGCTGTCTTATAAATCCTTAGTTTTGGGGTTATTCTCAGGTAAAATAATTTGGCTAATCTATACTTTCATATTTCCACGTCCTATTGTTGAAGATCAAGGGGTATATCATTTATTGTAATGACTGGAATTCTGTTAGCCTTTGGTTTTTAATGTAAAGATATAATTTAATTGTATTATTATATGTAGTAGAAAGCGATTAGGTTAGAAGAAGCCTACATAACCAACTCATAAATTAAAATCTAACATCCATATATGGCCAGCTATTTAAACTTTAACATTGATTTATCTTGCAATAGATTCCGTTCAATTGGTAATCTACATTTCTGTCTTCTTCTAATGCCTCTTAAAACCTTGCTGGGATATGTGGGACGGTAGTGTCCCACCTCGCCAACAGCCAGTGAAAGTACAAGGCGCCAAATTCAAAACAAAAAAAATCTCATAATTAAAATTCCTCAAGCATACAAGTGTTTTACACAATTTTAAAGATACAATTCTCGTTAATCCAGCCACAGTGTCTGATTTAAAAAATGCTTTACCACGAAAGCACCAAAAACGATTATGTTAGGTCACCACCAACTCACAGAAAAACACAGCCATTTTTCCAGCCAAAGAGAGGAGTCACAAAAAGCACAAATAGAGATAAAATGAATCACTGACCTTTGATGATCTTCATCAGATGACACTCATAGGACGTCATGTTACACAATACATGTATGTTTTGTTCGATAAAGTGCATATTTATATTTTTTAAAATCATTTTACATTGGCGCGTTACGTTCAGTAGTTCTAAAACATGCAGTGATTGTGCAGAGGGCCACATGAATTCACAGAAATACTCATTATAAATGTTGATGAAAATTCAAGTGTTATGCATGGAACTTTAGATACACTTCTCCTTAATGTAACCGCTGTGTCAGATTTCAAAATAAATATCTGCCATGTTGGGTAGTCAACATTAGTCAAAAAGAGCATTATAAATATTCACTTACCTTTGATGATATTCATCAGAATGCACTTCCAGGATTCGCAGTTCCACAATAAATGTTTGTTTTGTTCGATAATGTCCAAATAGCTTCTTTTGTTAGGGCGTTTGGTAAACAAATCCAAAAGCGCGTTCAGGTCCAGCCAAACGTCGGACGAAAAGTTCAAAAAGTTCCGTTACAGCCCGTAGAAACTTGTCAAACGATGTATGGAATCAATCTTAAGGATGTTTGTAACATAAATCTTCAATAATATTCCAACCGGACAATTCCTTTGTCTTCAGAAAAGCAAAGGAATGGGAGCTACCTCTCATGTGAAATGCGCGTGACCAGCGCGTGACTGCTGGCAGACCTCTGACTCATTCCTCTCTCATTCTGTCCCACTTCAGAGTAGAAGCCTCAAACAATTTTCTAAAGACTGTTGACATCTAGTGGAAGCAATATCCCACTGTATCTACAATAGGGGCTGGGTGAAAAAACTACAAGCCTCAGATTTCCCACTTCCTCGTTGGATTTTTCTCAGATTTTTGCCTGCCATATGAGTTCTGTTATACTCACAGACATCATTCAAACAGTTTTAGAAACTTCAGAGTGTTTTCTATCCAATACCACTAATAATATGCATATATTAGCATCTGGGACAGAGTAGCAGGCAGTTTACTCTGGGCACCTTATTCATCCAACCTACTCAATACTGCCCTCCTGTCACCAAGAAGTTAATTAAGGGGAAAGTAATCTAAAAGTAACTGAATGTAATCAGATTACATTACTGAGATCGGGTAATCCAAAAGTTACGTTACTGATTACAATTTTGGATAGGTAACTAGTAACTGTAACAGATTACATTTAGAAAGTAACCTACCCAACTCTGCACTTCACACACATTTAAACCCAGTCAGTCTTTATTAGAAAGCCAAGATGACCCTTCTTTGAATGTTGTAAGATACACATGGAAGGAAATGACACCTTAAATTGTGAAGTCTTTGAGAAAATGTGCTTGTTCACAACCCCTATAACAGAACCCTATATAGCCAAATAATGGAGTTTCATATAAAGCCAATGACCCAAACATATGTTTCACTCCAGAAATGCAATTCTGCCTATTTCCTGAGGAATACCTAGTATCTAACTAGTATCTAACTGTGAAAGTAATTATATAGATTTGGTCATTAAAATCCTGGCAAATAGAAGGAGGCCAATTAATGTTTTGAAATTAAACATAACTAATATGAAATATCAGTGTTCCACCTGTGACGGAGAACATTAACATCAATATTAGGGGTGACAGTAGATGCATTAATTTACTGCCAAAACTATATCTGCATGAAGAGCATGTGCGAACATTTACATGTCGCTCTAGATAAGTAAGGGGTGTCAAATGTCCGGACCACGGGTGGTCTAAGTAAAAATAATATTGGGAAAACTAACTCGACATACTTTAAAATGACTAAAACCAAATCGAAACAGTGTAGAAATGAAAATTGACCTACATTCATACATTTCCTTGACTGTGTCCAGCTCGCCAATAATCACATAAATTAAAGCTAGACATTCAGGCAGCTTCGGAAATTCCAGAAACGATGGCTTTTTGCTCATTTTGACGGCGAGGAAGTATAACCAATTTTCAGAGCAGCCCTCTAAACCTTGTTGAAGACCGAATGCAGCCCCTACATAGACAGGGTTGAGAGTACCAATCATTTCCCCAGCAGATGCACAAGCACATGTGGGTGTTTCTAGCCTCCGCATTTAAAAATCCAATTATGAAAAACTAGAACTTATTTCCGAAAGCTCACCGGAACTCTATTTCATTTCACAAACAGGTTCATAGCAAAGTTCATAGAATGCGACTGGAGATCAAGCAAAGGTCTCTGTCTACATTCAATGTAAAGAATAATAACAAAGGAACGTGTTAATTACTATTATGTGAGCGTAACTATGTGGTTGTTCAAATATTTAGGCCAGATAGTGTAACTGAGTTTACCTTGGGAAGTGACATACTTTTCTGCTTTACTTTTCCACCATCACTTGCTGAGTGGTTGCTCCTGGCAACAATCATGTGCATTTCATGCTGGCACCTATAGTTGTGCTCCTAATAAATCCTCTTTGAAGCACATCAATTCTCTCTCTCTTGCTCCCCCCCCTCTCCCTCCCTTCCTCTATCCCTCCCTCCCTCTCCCTCTCTGTCTCCCCCTCCCTCTACCTCCCTCCAAGATGAAAGATGTTCATTTCACTGCTTGGTCTTCAGAGCACAAGCCTGAATGAACAAAACAACTCACCTGTAAATGAGGAAGCTGGAGATTCCAAAAATGATCAGGGCTAAGCCAGACCCGACAGCTACAATCCCCAGCACTGGAAGATGACCTGAAAATACAGGGAAACACAGCAATGTACACATTTATCCTTTTATTAACATTTCAAGATTTATAACATGTGTTTTCAAAACCAAATGATGCTTTCAAAAATCAATAGTATTAAAACTCCACAATGCTTTCCTGAAATGAATATATTCTGTATTTGGGTACCGTAAAACTTTATTTGCTTAAATCACTGAATGCAACATGCACTTATTAGAAACAGGCTTCTATTTGAGCCAGGCGTCTATTTCCTTAATTCACACAGCTTTTGCTCATTTGCATAGTTAATTGTTTGATTCCAGCATTCACTTCCAGCATTTTAATCAACTTCTTCATTTTCTGCACTAATGTGTTACCATTTACACACTGTGTCACGTTTCTTTTTTCTTAGTATGCCAGAATAATTATTCTCCTCTTTAACTGTGCGTTTTTGATAGGTCATACTTTTGCCACTATAGGGCGATTGGCTGATTTCTGGGGGTTTGTACTCCCGAAGTTGTTGACTGTTTTGTGCTTGCCAGTTAGCTAGTAGTTCTCAGCTGTTAGCAGCAGGCGCGCAATAGCCCCGTGGCTACCGCGCAGCTCCCCGGGGGCCTGCCGAGACTACCTCGCAGCTCCACCAGGGCCTGCCGCTTAGCCCACAGAGAGAAGCACAAGGTTGAACTTCACTCAACTTTCTAGAGCAGTGGTCACCAACCGGTTGATCGCGATGGACTGGTCGATGTCCAAACATTTCTGTAAAAAACCCAACAATAAAGCCTTGTGTTCCTATTTTTTTATTTGTCTCAGGCTGATGGCGGAAGATACACTTGATTCAGCTGCCTTGCAGGCGAACTGTTGCCATTTTGAACCATTTCATATGGTAGAAGGTACAAACTCTGCCTTCCCGCCAGGCCCGAGAGCAAATCAAGTACACTATAGGCCTAACGCTGGTCAATTGGACTACCGTGTCTGCAGTAACATAGCAGGAATAAAAGAAAGCTATAGCAAAGTTGATACTATGAGATTTCAAAACTAGAGAGATACTAGAGATGAACTCACTTTCTCTTTGACAGTCTATGTTTAAGTTCTTACACTTTGTATTCAACACTTTTATAAGGCATAAAATGTGTGTTCTTCATATTTCCACTCAGCGCTACAACAAGCACTGCAGCAGTAAGGAATGAGTATGAAAGTGTATCTATAGGCATGCGTTGTTGTTATTATTAGTGGCTTGGGTCTTTTTTAATATCAAGGAATATTTCACTTTCTCTGCTCATAGGAGTAACAACATGAATTACTTAAATGTATGCTCCCTCAGCTGTGCCTCACAAGTAATACAACAATGGATCTATTACCGGTGTGTTCATATAGCCTACCTCAAATTTTTAAATAATGCATTGGCAGGGCAATTCAAGCAAAGCCAATATGCGTAGATCATTTACAGGCAGGGCCTATAGCTTACTGTACAAACCTCATTGCTACAGTACAGTTTTTAAATGGTTAATGTTTCATAGGCTTACGTTTAAGTCATGTTAAAAAAAATACTGTGCGGTAGATCTCGGCTTGCATTTTGACTCAAAAGATGATCTTGACTCAGAAAAGTTTGGTGACCAATGTTCTAGAGTTTTCCCTGTTAACACTATCAACGTTTCCCTTTATTGTGGCAATTGTGATCGAATCAATGCAATATTATCCACTTTCAATGCAACATACCGAAACAAAACTAACAATGCAAGAGATTTGGTTGTAGGTTGTACTTTGATCTAGACTGTGTTTACAGCATGAGCGGTCATGAGTAGATGCGCTTGTTTTGAGATAAAAGCAAGAGCTGCACGTAGCCATGTGTGCACATTTGTTCATATCCTTTACTAGTTAGTGAGTCATTAGCCCAGTTATAAATCATTTGTAGTCAGCAATAAGAGAGTGATTGCTTCCTGCAAGAGCACAAAATGTTTACAATTCTAGACATATTTGAAAAGTGAGTCGGGTAAAGAGCTTTTTTCTTTCTTAAAGGGGCAGTGTTGTATTTTGAGACCGGCTTGAATAAGCTAAGTAGCCAATAGGCAGAGGGTAGCATAATTTGTCTGATTTACTGTGATAATGGTATGGGAATAATAATGCATTTTATTTTGTAAAGGTATTTTTTGCATCAAACAACACAACAACATTTTCAGTCATCTCCTTGTCTGAAGGACAAGTCCTGCATGTTTTTTTTTTCAAAAGTCTCATGGAATGTAGGCCTACATTGAACACCAGACATTGACTGCTAGTGTAGGGTGAATGATAAAATTGTTATGGGATGCATTTTCTCCATTGTTTTTGATGTTAGGCCACTCTGGTAGGCCTACATTATGATCAAATATCCTCAGTAGCCTACTTGGGTACCGCCTCAGTGTTCACAGTAAACGCTCACTCAGTAAACGCGCACTGCATTTTCACAATGTTCAAGTTTGTGCTCAGCAGACCTGAAATATGCTCAGTGCTGATTTTTTTTTGAAGGAACATTGGTTAGCAGCCAATGGCTAGCAGTTTCTTACTGGCGATAAAAACAGATGATTGCCATCATTTTTCCAATCATTACTGAATTATTTAATGTAATAAGTCAAACATTAAACCTCGCAAACAATTCATAATATTTTTGTAAACTTTTATTTAATCAGGGGGGCCCAATTGAGACCAGGGTCTAATTTTCAATGGTTCCCTGAAAACAACATTACATTTGAACATCACAGGCATCATAAACAAATTATTAATGTCAATCAAAAGTCATTTATCATCAGGGTTTTCAAAATTCCCTAGTGGCACCAGGGAGTCCAAAATGTGTAACTAAAAGCGGATTTACCTAGTTCAATGGAGACCCGAGGAATCTCAAGAGTTAACCAAGACCTAACAACGAAGTTAGGTCATTCGGAAGCGTGTATTGTAGAACTTTGTAAACAAAAATTGAGTAATGAAGTGATCTACGGGACTTTAATGAGGACCAGCCAACCTTTTGACACAGGATACAGTGATGCGTATTAAAACTATCACCTGTGATAAAGCGAAGGGCACTATGGAAGTGGCTGCTGCATTCCCATAAATGGTGTTTTTTATTAACAAGGACTTTTTGCAAGGAAACAAAATCAGATTGCAGCTCCAACATAGCCTGGTCAGCCATAGGGGCAATATCGTATATAACAGTGACATTTGCATACAGATGAATGTTGCAAGTTTTTGAAAATAGACCAATATTATTTATATAAATAGTAAAGAGGACAGGTCCCAAAATCGAGCTCTCAGGGATACTTTTAGTAATAGTATGGTCACCTTGTAAATAATTCATTTAGACCAGGTGTTTATTTGAAACAGGCTTTTATCTGCTGAAATGTGCCGTATATTAAAAGGAACAGGCGGCTATTTGAGACTCACCGTTTAATTGTAGTTTTAGGGTATTCTATATTAGCCAGTACTTACAGACATAATATCCACCAGTAACATTTCCTAAAAATAACATATTGTACTTACACACTAGCCTAAATTAAGCTCACACTGGCCTAAATTAAGCTCACACTGGCCTAAATTAAGCTCACACTGGCCTAAATTAAACTCACACTGGCCTAAATTAAACTCACACTGGCCTAAATTAAACTCATACTGGCCTAAATTAAACTCACACTGGCCTAAATTAAGCTCACACTGGCCTAAATTAAACTCACACTGGCCTAAATTAAACTCACACTGGCCTAAATTAAGCTCACACTGGCCTAAATTAAACTCACACTGGCCTAAATTAAACTCACACTGGCCTAAATTAAACTCACACTGGCCTAAATTAAACTCATACTGGCCTAAATTAAACTCACACTGGCCTAAATTAAACTCACACTCTCCTAAATTAAACTCACACTGGCCTAAATTAAACTCACACTGGCCTAAATTAAACAAACTGACCTAAATCAAACTCACACTGGCCTAAATTAAACGCACACTGGCCTACATTAAACTCACACTCTCCTAAATTAAACTCAGACTGGCCTAAATCAAACTCACACTGGCCTACATTAAACTCACACTGGCCTAAATTAAACTCACACTGACCTAAATTAAACTCACACTGGCCTACATTAAACTCACACTGGCCTAAATTAAACTCACACTGGCCTAAATTAAACTCACACTCTCCTAAATTAAACTCACACTGGCCTAAATCAAACTCACACTGGCCTAAATTAAACTCACACTGGCCTAAATTAAACTCACACTGGCCTAAATTAAACAAACTGACCTAAATCAAACTCAGACTGGCCTAAAATAAACAAACTGGCCTAAATTAAACTCACACTGGCCTAAATTATACAAACTGGCCTAAATTAAACTCACACTGGCCTAAATTGGTGTCTTGGAGATATATGTAACCACTTGCTGCATCACCTCAGTTTTTCAAATGTGCCTTTTCCAACCATCCTCCTATAAGTGACCCTCTGCGTGGCTCCATTACAGTTCTCCTTCAGTCTAACTCATGCTACCTGAGTCAGAAGGTCATTCCTAGACATGGCAGAATCCTGTCTGCCTCTTAACCTTGTTCAGCAGGCATACTGTAATATATCATCGTGCATGAGTGTCTCCCTCCTGTATTCCTTATATACCACTGAGACAGGCAGACTCACAAGTCAGATAATTATTTGTGGATGGACCTTATTTGGAGAGATCGTTACTTCTCAACACTCTCCCCCTCATTCAATATCTATAGATACCATATCAACACATTGCAGTGGCCAACCTAATTATTATTTATTAGCTAATACATGTATATTACTTCATAACAAATGTTGCTCCTTCTACAGTAGCCACATTTTTTCATCCATATGTTCCTTCCATGAAAAAACATGTTGCACATGAAATAGATTCAACGCAGATGGTACAACATGTAGCAGAATTAGTCAAACTGCTGTACTACTATATAAGCACCTGACTTACCTATGAATCACTTGTACAGGAGCCAGCCTACTTTACATACCATCAGCACAGGTGGGGTCATCAGAAGAGAAGACGCACGGTGGGTTATCCAGAGGTGGGCTTCCTTTGGGCCAATGAATCCTCTCCGTTGAGGACCAGATGATCTCTTTGTTAGTTCCATTGTAATGGGCCACAAGCTGCAAAACATCAAGAAAAAGTTTATGCAATTTTTACAAACGCGATGGCAGAAATTCCCATGGCCAAATGATACATTCAGAGGGATGAAAATGGAGCATGTTACCTAATTCAAATGAGCTGTTTTCTCCCACTTCAAATAAGAGCACAAATCACAGTATTACTCTAATGAGTGCCTGTTTAAATTCACAGTAGCATTAAAGCTGAATATTAAAATAGCCGTTACTCTTTTTCAGTGCCTTTAAAACATATGAGCCCATCAGTGAAAAAGCAAATCTTTGGCATGCTTTTTTGGGGCATGTCCATAATAAATAACTATGTGACTAAACTGTTCAACATTAACATATACTAATATGTATAGCAAGACACAATATTGTTGACTTAACAGAACTGGCAACTTTTCAGACAAATTAGCTGTTTGGAAAAGGTTGTCTGAGAAACGGTGGCCTTTCAGCTCTAGCAATGGGAGGTTTATTGTTTGATGCTATGGGATTTGTCAGCCCAGTCAATAGCTTCCCTTTTCACAGAAGGGCATTGTGAAACATGACTCCCATGTCTCTAACCAGTCGCTGGAGAATGTCAGTTTAGCCTGCCTCCTTAGTGGAGGGCCAAACAGGCATGTTGGGTCTCACTGCTAGCCAGTCTGTGAAGGGGAAGGGCAGCCCCACTCAGAGGGATGTAAAAACAATGCAGGTTGTAACCGTTTGTTGTGGAGCCGGAGGACCACTCAACTCAACCATTTATCAATGGATTCACTAGTTGCTGGTTTCTACAGAACTGTGGCTTTCTAATCAGCTATTTATTCACATTGGGAAGTTTTGGTTAGGTTAGTGGACTTGCTGATCAATCTGGAACATTTGTGTCCTCCAGAGAGCAACTCTGGAACAGTTCAGAGAGTCATGGAAGTGTTTGTAGAGCACAAGACAAGATAAACAAATATCTTCATTTGAATTTCAGGGAAATGTTTGTTTTTTACACATCTTATCATTAAAAGAGTACCGTACTCCAGAATACTGTATCTCCCAAACAGTAATAGCCTTTGCATGATGTTGAACATTTACTTTTAATTACATTGATGGCATCTTGGCAATTCCCAAGCAAAGCATTGGGATTTCAGCTCCACATAATTCATTATGTGGAGAGGAATTTCGAGGGAAATTGTTGTTACAGTAATTACAGCAACATCTGTAACAGATTAGACCGGTCCCCCAAAAGCACTGCTCTCACTCATTACTAGTATTTACCACTGAAATATAAAATATAAAAACCATAAAGTAAAATAATTGATCTTTTGACAACATATATTTTTGTAGTTTAGAAACATAAATGTCTATGGAAATGTTGGCTAGAGCCATAAACAATAATTATAAATAAGACTGTATTAATAATCTGCATCCCTCATCACCTCTGTGGGATATTGTAAAAGCAGGAATTTGAACATGAACACTGTTAATGAAAGTTCACACAGGAAAACACATACTGCCAAATGTTTACTTGGAGAACTCTTAAGGGTTATCTTGTAAATCACACTCAAAACTAACCTAAAAGTACCTTTGTCATAGTGAACATATGGCCACTCATCAAAGCATATTTGCATGACATCATTACATGCAGCTCAAATCTCATGATGATGCCAAAGTGATCAGTCTATCTGAGCCAGTCAGAGCCATGAGCTGCAGTCCCCACCACTGTGCATTGTGTGCACCTCAGACCACAATTCAAACAGTATAAAATAATGGTGCACTGTCTACCACTATGGTAAATTAGCAACAAATGTATTGTGTTATGTTTAGAAACTATTGGTCCTTTTTGAAATAGTAATAAGTATCCTGACCTGAACACTGTACAGTTAACTTGCCAGAAAAACAAAGCCTGAAAATAAAATAGCAAGTTGTGTCTTTCTGTGAGTGGCTTCCAAAATAGACAAGCTTTAGATGTCTTGCTTAAATTGATCTACCTGCAGAAGTATCACTTACCCCATACTCTCCAGATTCCTGGTTTGTCATTGCCCAGAGGTTAAAATCAGTGTTCCTGGCATTGTTTTTGTCTGTGGTCACAAGTCCTGTAACCCCTTAAACACAGAAAACTTTCACATTTAGACATTTCATATCACTCATAATGCAATAATGGGTTTAACAAATGCAATACCTTTTTCCTTCCCAAGTGACACCAAATAGATGAATGCAAAGTCAACTAAACACATCACCATGATCAACTCATAATATTCACCCCAGAATCGCAGGTTTTGCATCCTCTGTGTGATGCTGATTCCATCGTTCTGGGAGCCCCCCTCAGCTAGCGTGTCCTCCAAGGCCTTAGCATACATCACAAAGCCATCATAGAAGCAGCCAGCGATGAAATCCATCTGAAAGGAATGAAATGGAGGTCTGTACATAAGCCAGCAAGAGAGTATTCTTCATGATCTTCATGTCTGAAACAAGTCTGAAACCAACAGGAACCCGAACAGCTTCTAGCCCCAAGCCATAAGACTGCTACATAGTTAGCCAAATAGCTACCTGGACTATCTACATTGACCCTTGTTGCATTTGACTCATCACATATGCTGCTGCTGCTGCTTATTATCTATCCTGTTGCATAGTCACTTTACCACTACCTATATGTACATATCTACCTCAATTACCTTGTGCCCTTGCACATCAACTCGGTACTGGTACCGCGTGTATATAGTCAAGTTATTGTTACTCATTGTGTATCCTTGTATTCCTTGTGTTATTATTTTTCTATTATTTCAAAAAAGTTCTCTCTGCATTGTCGTATGTAAGCATTTCACCTGTTGTTTACGAAGCATGTGACAAATAACATTTGATTGATTGATTGATTGACTTTGTTTACTATTTGCCTGGAATTCTACCTTGACCCCTATAGGCATGGGTCTATGGCTGTCTCTAGTTAAATATCTGTTTGCATACACTTAGTCTGCCAAAAGGCTATACATCTTCACAAAGAAGAGTGAAGTTTTTCATGAATCAAAGACGTCCATTAATAACTATGCATAAATGATCTGAATTTATGATCTCTCTTGGGTCCTTTGAAAGATATTTTAAAAACACAGTGCTTTTTTTCTAGTGTGGAGAATCCTATCAAAGGTGTAAAAGCCTTTCAACAAATAAACTTTGTGGCTCTGATGCTGAGATGTGGCAGGATTTCAAACAACTTACCAGAGACGGTTCTATGTTCACATCAAAGTCCTTCTGAGCTCTAATGTGGAGCTCATCTTGGAACTGTTTGTACTCTGGATTATCAGGCTCCCTGTATGTTATTACCAACACAGACTGGGCAGAAGAAAGAGACAACAATGAGAAAGTGGAGCATTCCTGTGGAATTACACAGGGATGTAATTTCAACCTCAGTCCATAGGGGACTTGGCTTTGGGACACGACATCGGTAGTCTGTGTAATACTTGGAATCCCTGAGTTGTGCATCGTTCTCTATCAAATAAACATGAATCCAACGTTTGTCCAAACAGCAGACCAGGCAATTCACGTGAGACTTCCTACCACAAAATCTACCACTGTCTTACACAGCAGGAATATGGTACGGATTTGATAATAAGTTGATTCGTATGTTTATTTGATAGCGAGGGACACATTTCACTTCACGTCTGGTGGGTAGAGTTCCTATAAATTACACATATACCTGAGTCGACAGGAAAGTTTTTTTTTGTTGTAGTCGCAACCCACCAAAACAATACACAACTCAGGTAGTCCCAACTAATACAGACTCTGGATGTCCCAGAGCTATACATTCTACAAACACGTCACACAATAATTAGATGCTACGCACTTGCTCAGCACCTGGATTAAACTCTAGTTTCGTGTCAAGTTAAACAGCATTTACCTAGCCAAAGCAATCTAGTACAGCCATCTTTACCTCTGCACAGGTCCCTGCAGCTACACTCTTCATCAAGCCAGCCAGCCATACAAACTGCCTTCCCTCCCACTCCCATGCATTTGCATGGTCCTAAACTCAGAACCTAATACCTCTAAACTGCATTTTCCTTTAAATCGGGATTGGAATGATTTTAGTATCCTATTTTAAATTGTTGGTGTTGAGCTGCCATACCCAACTGACATGCTTGGAATTACACCCAGAGCATCATAAACATGTACAAACTACTGTTTGACAGATTTTTAATAGTATGCAGAGTGATTTCCTACTGGGTGGAAATGTCAATGATAAACATTACATTTGAAGTGTATTGTCAACACCAGAAGTAGGATTAATGACGAACAGATGTCTCCTCTTTTATAATCTAAACGGTCTAATTAAAAGTCCATTATGAGTAAACAGCAACAACATTATTTATAGTGAAGAATAGACAATCTGCTGTATCCAAATGCACTTAAACTTATAGACATGTCTTGAAGAGAAGGCAAAAACATAGAAGAGCAGCTGTGGTAACTCTGTATATTGCTTATGTTATCCCTCATTCCTAGTTGCACCACTTGTTACAAATTTGCTATTACACGACAGTTGTGTCTTGTTGCATATTGTTTGATTATGTCTGGATGGAAAAGCACGCTTTCTGCCAAAGACTCAATATAAGGTCATCACTTGAGTTTTGACTTGTACTGTGCCTTGATATACTGAAATAAGCTTCATCCTGCTGAATGGCTCGACATAGTAATGATAAACAACCAACTTCCAAAAGCAATCAACGTTCTATGTGCAGCATATTGCCATTTTACTGAGTTACAGTTTATATGAGGAAATCAGTCAATTGAAAAAAATTCATTAGGGCCTAATCTATGGATTTCACATGACTTGGAATACAGATATTCGTCTGTTGGTCAAAGACACCTTACAAAAAATAGGCCTCAGGATCTTGTCACGGTATTTCTGTGCATTTAAATTGCCATCAATAAAAGGAATCAATATTAACTATGTATTAGTAAATCTCTACGAAGTTCTTCAGTTTATCTCAAATCCAACCAAAGTGTATTGGTCCCGTGCACAGGATACAGGGTGTAAACAGTACAGTGAAATGCTTACTTGCAAGCTCTCAACAGTGCAGTGCACATTTATAAAGAAAAAGTACATAATAAGTAATAGATAGGTAGTAAGAAGAAAAATAGCCATGTTTGGAAATATATACATAATATTAATATACAGTATAGACAATGAAATGTGCTAAAGTGAGTAGTGACATGGTTGAGCAGCTTTGATAAATAATAATAAATAGTAGCAGCAATGTTGCCCGTGTGTGTGTGTGTGTGTGTGTGTGTGTGTGTGTGTGTGTGTGTGTGTGTGTGTGTGTGTGTGTGTGTGTGTGTGTGTGTGTGTCCATCTAGTGTGTCCCACTATCTCCATCTACAGTGCCTTCAGAAAGTATTCACCCCTTGACTTTTGACACATGTTGTTGTGTTATAAAGTAGGATTAAAATGGATTTAGTTCTCATTTTTGTCTACACAAAATACTCAGTGGAACAAAAATTTTTACAATTTATAAAACATTTATGAAAAATAAAATAATAATATATCTTGATTAGATAAGTACTCAACCCTTGAGTCAATACATTTTAGAAACACCTTTGGCAGCAATTACAGCTGCGAGTCTTTCTGGGTAAGTCTCTAAGAGCTTTACACACCTGGATTGTACAATATTTACCCATTATTACTTTTACAATTATTGAAGCTCTGTCGAGTTGGTTGTTGATTATTGCTAGAAAGCCATTTTCAAGTATTGCCTTAGATTTTCAAGTCGATTTAAGTCAAAACTTTAACTAGGCCACTCAAGAACATTCAATGTCATCTTGGTAAGCAACTCCAATGTATATTTGGCCTTGCGTTTTAGGTTATGTCCTGCTGAAAGGTGAATGTCTTCCAGTGGCTTTTGGGAAGCAGACTGAACCAGGTTTTCCTCTAGGATTTTGCCTGTGCTGAGCTGTATTCCGTTTCTCTTTTAAAACTCCATAGTCCTTGCTGATGACAAACATACCCATAACATGATGCAGCCACCACCATGCTTGAAAATATGAAGAGTGGTACTCAGTGATGTGTTTTGGTGGATTTGCCCTAAACATAATGCTTTGTATTCAGGACAAAAAGCTAATTTCTTTGACACATTTATTGCAGTATTACTTAAGTGCCTTGTAGCAAACAGGATGCATGCATTGGAATATTTTTTAGTCTGTACAGGCTTCCTTCTTTTCACTCTATCATTTAAGTGGAGTAACTACAATGTTGTTACATCGTCATTTTTCTGATAATAAAACCATTAAACTAATTCACTGTTATAATCACCATTCGCCTCATGGTGAAATCCCTGAGCAGTTTCCCTTCCCTTGTGTGACTGTGTGTATTGATACACCATCCAAAGCCTAATTAATAACGTCAACCTCCTCCGCTCTCTCCACTGGCTTCCAGTTGAAGCTCGCATCCGCTACAAGACCATGGTGCTTGCCTACGGAGCTGTGAGGGGAACGGCACCTCAGTACCTCCAGGCTCTGATCAGGCCCTACACCCAAACAAGGGCACTGCGTTCATCCACCTCTGGCCTGCTCGCCTCCCTACCACTGAGGAAGTACAGTTCCCGCTCAGCCCAGTCAAAACTGTTCGCTGCTCTGGCCCCCCAATGGTGGAACAAACTCCCTCACGACGCCAGGACAGCGGAGTCAATCACCACCTTCCGGAGACACCTGAAACCCCACCTCTTTAAGGAATACCTAGGATAGGATAAAGTAATCCTTCTCACCCCCCCCCTTAAAAGATTTAGATGCACTATTGTAAAGTGGCTGTTCCACTGGATGTCATAAGGTGAATGCACCAATTTGTAAGTCGCTCTGGATAAGAGCGTCTGCTAAATGACTTAAATGTAAATGTAAATGTCATCAAACTCCAAGGAATATTCAGCTTATTGACTCAAAACATTTCAGCTTTTCATTTTGTATTAATTTAAAAAATGTTCTACAAACAAAATTCCACTTTGACATTATGGGGTATTTGTGTGTAGATCAGTGGCACAATTTTAAATTCAGGATGTAACAACTAAATGTGGAAAAAGTAAAGGGGTGTGAATACATTCTGAAGGCACTGTAAGTGCTTTGATATTCAGTCTGATATGTCTACCCTAAACTTTTGTATTGTAACACTTCAGAAAAAGATCTGCAATTGCCAGACAATAGCAGACATGTTTTACACCACTTACTAACTAAGATGACTCAGTCAAGTTAATTAGCCTAACTTTTCTTTATCAATCCAAAGCCATTTGTAGCACCTTTCATTTGGAGTTCAACGCCGGAATCCACATTTCCAATACTAAGTAGGTGACTACAGTAACTGCAGTGCAGTCAGTGACATTTAACAGCCAAATTGGAAGAGGAGCATCTGTACCCCCACTCACTTATTTTTTGACACATTAATATGCATAAGTGGCTTTTAGCTGAAAAAAACACTCTCTCCTTCATTAAGTCCATCCAAGTATTAAAGAGGCAGGGAGGAAGTTATGACCTTTCTACAGATTATTGCCTGCCGGAGTCTGAACCATTATGAAGTTTGCATGTTGCAATTTCCTTTTGCAATTTGTGGGACCACAAATTGTTATTATAAGCAAAGGTCAGTTCTGACTTGAATGCAGTGAGTAGGCCTGGTTTAGGGGAAATTTGTGGGTTGGATTAAAAGGATGTGATGGGTTACCTCGTTAACTGTTAAGTTATGGATCAGTGAACCAAAATTGTTCCAAGCTGGTTGTCAATGGCTGGTGACAAACAACAAACATATACATTGTACCTCATGCAATTTGTATTTGTTTAGTGTCTATAAACTTTTTGTTATGTTTTAAGATAAAACTTTACAGTAATTCATACACGTAGGCTACATGTGGGTCAACCTCATTCAACTTGATGAACTTTGTGTTCCCTTTAATACAGGTTCAGTTGGAACAGAGGGGTGCGAAGGTATTCTTTTGATGGACAGGCTGCTGATTCACACACGAATGAGAGGTTTTGAATTGAATGTCCTCAGCGAAAGACATCCATTTCACATGCCAAATGGCAGTTTCAGACTTGTGATCCTGTCTGGCTCCAATTACCGAAGGGGGGAAAGAACTGACAGTTCTGCACCAACTAATTGACAGAGTATTTGGACACAATTACTCAAAAAGGATTCTGCAATAAATTAAATTAATCAAACGTAATGAATGAAATGGAAGGAATATTTCTCTGTCTCCATCCATGTTTGTCTGTCTGTCTGCCTGTCAGTCTCAGTGCAGTGTACCTTGAAGACCTTGATGGGATCAATCCAGAGGCTGTCGTTGTTCAGCCAGGGTTTGCGCTCCGTTAGGCTTTCAGCAAACACGTCCAGATAGAAGATGGCGTAGTTCTCAGGGTCTGGGATCTCACTCTGGAAAAGCTTCATGATTTTCAGAAACGTGTCCGGAGGCCCGCAGATATACACAACTGTAGAGAAGACAAAAAAAACACAACACAAAAGTTACTTATAACTGATTATCCGAATTATGGTTCTATTTCCTATAACTGCTTTAGCTATCAAACCTCTCCATTTTGTGAATTGCTCCTCTTATCATTGGTAGACTAGATGTAGATATAAACCATATGAGGTATGGAAATCAATCCAAATCAGTAACTTCTGGGGAATGCTGTTATGAGGAATCATGTGTAGGTACGCCTACTGAAGTTGCACAGCCATGTGTCTGCTATTTAGGGGGAGTGTGCATGTGTGTTTAGAGTGTTTAAAGCTGTCTGTGCTGTACGCCAGCCTACATAATACCATCCCATTCAGTTTTCATGCAGTCTGCTCCATAGACAGTATGTCTGTAGGCATTATTTCCATTCGCTGCATATGTCATAGAGACTGCTGCCAGCTCTAAAGCAGTCCTCCCAGTTAGCAGACATTTCCTCAAGTGTTAGACCAAAGTCGGCACAGACCGCCTCGCAGACCCCAACTCTCATCTCTTCCAACATAGCTCACAAGGAGCCATGCCAAGTAGTCATGCCAAGTAGTCCTGATGTCTCCTGGACATCGTCCAAAACCAATGTACAAAAAGGCGGGGGGAAAGTCAACCTGTGTTGTAGGAACCATAAGGATCTGCCTGGGCTTAACTTATTACAAAGCACATCAAATTGTTTGGTAGATTTTGTTTCACTTAGCGGCAGACTCAAAGATAGCAACCAGCCCACCTTACCTGAACTCTCCATTTCTAGTAGAAGGCAGCATTAGCTCCCATGACTCACACAACATCTACACGTAGAGAAACGTAATGCTGCAATGACTATTAAATGCATCCCATTCTGTTCATAATCAAGCGCCTGAGTCTCCAAGCCTATATCATGATTACATTCCATTTGTAGTTTTCCCAGGTGTGACGCTTGAAAGAAGACCAATGGAACAGTCTCTGCAAAATTGCATGTTTAGAAACTACCATCAACGTCACCGTGTTTTGTGTAATGTGTATCTTACTTATTAAAGTGTAATACAAATATGACAGAGATCCTTTTAGAGATAATTATTTTGTAGACCATTGTGTTACCATGGTCTAATCTGTCAGATGGACTTTAACAACTCTCGTAAGAGGACTTAGGAACCGTACGCCTTCGTCGCATGTCTTTGTTCTCTTCCAGGAAGTTGTACACAACTTCCATAAACACATTTATATCTACGATAGACAGAAAAGAGCCAGTCACACAACACAAATGTGATAGCATGCTGACAGTTTTTGATATACAGAACCAGTCAAAAGTTTGGACACACCTACTCATTCCAGGGTTTTCTTTATTTTTGCTATTTTCTACATTGTAGAATAATAGTGAAGACATCAAAAGTATGAAATAACACATATGGAATCATGTAGTAACCATAAAAGTGTTAAATAAATTAAAATATATTTTAGATTATTTGCCTTGATGACAGCTTTACACACTATTGGCATTCTCTCAACCAGCTTCATGAGGTAGTCACCTGGAATGCATTTCAATTAACATGTGTGCCTTGTTAAAAGTTCATTTGTGGAATTTCTTTCCTTCTTAATATGTTTGAGCCAATCAGTTGTGTTGTGACAAGGTAGGGGTGGTATACAGAAGATAGCCCTATTTGATGAAAGACCAAGTCCATATTATGGCAAGAACAGCTCAAATAAGCAAAGAGAAATGACAGTCCAGTATTACTTTAAGACATGAAGGTCAGTCAATTCATAAAATGTCAAGAACTTTGAAAGTTTCTTCAAGTACAGTTGCAAAAACCATCAACCGCTATGATGAAACAGGCCTTCATGGTCGAATGCTGCAAAGAAACCACTAATAAAGGACACCAATAATAATAAGAGACTTGCTAGGGCAAAGAAACATGAGCAATGGACATTAGACCAGTGGAAATCAGCCCTATGGTCTGATGTGTCCAAATTTGAGATTTTTGGTTACAACCGCCATGTCTTTGTGAGATGCAGAGTAGATGAACAGATGATCTCCGCATGTGGGGTTCCCACCGTGAAGCATGGAGGAGGAGGTGTGATAGTGTGGGGGTGCTTTGCTGGTGACACTGTCGTGATTCATTTAGAATTCAAGGCACACTTAACCAGCATGGCTACCACAGCATTCTGCAGCGATACGCCATCCCATCTGGTTTGCGCTTAGTGGGACAATAATTTGTTTTTCAACAGGACAATGACCCAAAACACACCTCCAGGCTGTATAAGGGCTATTTGACCAAGATGGAGAGTGATGGAGTGCTACATCAGATGACCTGGCCTCCACAATCACCCGGCCTCAACCCAATTGAGATGGTTTGAGATGAGTTGGACCGCAGAGTGAAGGAAAAGCAACAAGTGCTCAGCATATGTGGGAACTCTGTTGGAAAAGCCTTCCTCATGAAGCTGGTTGAGAGAATGCCAAAAGGGTGCAAAGTTGTCAATAAGGCAAAGGGTGGCTACTTTGAAGAATCTCAAATATAAAATATATTTTGATTTGTTTAACACTTTTTTGGATACTTCATGATACTTCCATATGTGTTATTTTATAGTTTTGATGTCTTCACTATTATTCTACAATGTAGAAAATAGTACAAATAAAGAAAAAACCCTTGAATGAGTAGATGTGTCTAGACTCTTGACTGGTACTGTATATATATATATATATATTACAGGAAACACAATTTGTGTGATTACAGTGAGAGGTCTATATAGTACCTGTGCTACATTATGTTGGCAACCCTGTTAGCACTCAGGTAGTCTGCAACAAACATTCACATACAGTATGTGCCTCCACAAAAGAGAAGACACAGCTTGATGTATTCTTCCTTCCAGCCGTGTGGCATTTTTTACCTTTATTTAACTAAGCAAGTCAGTTAAGAACTTGCCTCTACCTTCTTGCCCTTTGTTCTTTTGTCTGTACCCAATAATGTTTGTACCATGTTTTGTGCTGCTAACATGTTGTTTTGCTACCATGTTGTTGTCATGCTGTGTTGCTGCCTTGCTATGTTGTTGTCTTAGGTCTCTCTTTATGTAATGTTGTGTTGTTTCTCTTGTTTTGTTCTATATTTCTATATTATATATATAAATCCCAGCCCCTGTCCCCGCAGGTCTTTTGCCTTTTGGTAGGCCATCATTGTAAATAAGAATTTGTTCTTTACTGACTTGCCTAATTAAATGAAGGTTAAAAAATAAATAAAATAAAATAACACATTTCTTATTTACAATGACAGCCTACACTGGCCAAACACAGACGACGCTGGGCCAATTGTGCGCTGCCGTATGGGACTCCCAATCACAGCCGGTTGTGATAGAGCCTGTATTTGAACCAGGGTGTCTGTAGTGACGCCTCTAGCACTGCCTTAGACCGCTGTGCCACTTGGGAGCCCAAGTGTATGTGTGCTTTTTAGTGGTCTGAAAATGATCAAGGTGTGAGCTTTCTCCACAAGTAACCTGGTGGGACTTTGAAAACATAATTGGCCTCATGTTCAGTTTGGTTGTTAAGGTTTGTTAATTTGAGGCAGGTAAATGTTTTTTGGGGAAGATATTACATGTTTCTACCATTTCTCTTTTTTCATTAACAAATCTGATAGGAGGCTAATAATTAGACTTTAAAGGGTTTTCCCATCAGATTCAGAACACAAAATCAGAGGGACTATGTCGGAGTGAATCAATGTACATTACAAATCTGTACCTGACAACCACTAGCTTAAAAACAATCAACACTCAACGCTATACAGTACTGTCAAGACGTCAACCAAAATGAGAGACCACACAGTTGAGGTAAAGGTTGACAACCCAGGGTTTATATGTTGGTGATCTCAGAGGGATGAATGTGAATGGAATGTCAAGCCAGAACTCCAAGCTTAGACAAGCCGTGACAAAACCATTAGCTTCCGTGACCCCAAGCTCACCATGGCGGGCCCATAATTCAGCTAAGAGGTTTGGCAGCTTTCAAAATGATTTTCCTGATGTAACAGCAGTTAAGTACCATATGTAGTGTTTATTGCACTATTTGTTAATGTTACTGCTGGAAAAGTTTTTTCAAGTGCTTTAAAAGAGAATAAACCCAGTCATTTCCATGCATCACTCATTGACAACACAGCCGTATCTGTATTCTGTGCTATGCTGGTTAGTCACTCTAGTCTATAATGTTCTTCTCATCCACTGATTTCTAATCAGTACCCTGACAATAACTATGGATGAAAACAGTGAGCCAAGAGTATAATTTTGTGGTTATAGTAATGTTTTAGGGTTATTGAGAAAACCAAAGGCCAGTATCTTCCCAGATGATGTGAAAGAGTTTAGTGCCTTTACTTCTTCCAGATGAACCAACACACAGCATCAGACAGGTCCTACAAACAGAACAGTTCTGGGCCAAAGCACACATCAATATCACTTGCCAGTATTTGTGTTTCGCTGTTGGACTTTCAACACCCCAATTCCCCTCTATCGGTATAGATATTTTGATATTGCAGTATAACACTATGGTCCAAGGTGATTGTTTAGCTGATGGACTTTCAACACCCCAATTCCCCTCTATCGGTATAGATATTTTGATATTGCAGTATAACACTATGGTCCAAGGTGATTGTTTAGCTGATGCAACTATGTCAGTAGAATTGATTGTTAACATCATTCCATTGTATTATTGATATGCAGCATCCAATTTTGATGGATTCTGAGGTACCAACAAATTTGAAAGCAACACATTTGAAAGCAACAAATTTGAAAGCAACAAATTCCTAAAATACTTGGTCTTGAATTTGTGAAATATTTATTCAACTGAGACACAAAAAAAAAGCATTGATGTCACTTAATTGTATTGATAAGGGTAAACAACAAGAAAGTCTAGCTGCATAATGCAACTGTGAGCTGCCTGTTCCTGATGACTAACAGAGAGCAAACACTCACAAGTAACTGGTAGCAAACAAATGACCCATTTTCAACCTTAGATGTGTCAACACAATGGGTCATTTGCCACATCTAACAATACATCTGAGTACATGTTGTATATAGACAGAGGTGTAATGGGTCTCTACAGACAACATCTCTCTATATCACTAACAATAATATTTGTAAATGTTATAATGTAGAGTGATGTGTGTGTGACGACTTGGCAGAGTCTCTGTTTATATGCTTTCTCAGCCCATTACAAGTAGTGAGGATTAATGAACCATTTGTCCAGTTAATCAAATGTAATGACAACATTCCTGTTGTAATGAACATGTAATAACATATTCTACAGGTGGGATTACCATGGAAACAATGTTACAACAGCTGTGTGTCACTGCGATTTTACACTAGGTAAACAATCCACACTATTTGTGTAATGATAAGAATGTATTTTTAATTGTTTTGAAATAAGCAATAGGCTACATCAAGTACATAATGGTGAACTGTAAATAGAATGAGCTGGAAAACAAGGTGGTGTGAGTCAACACGGCATTAATGAACAATAATAATGCCTTAGCCTTATTACAGGTAAAACTTAATATTTACGATACTTTTTTAGGTTTCAGCTGAAAATGCCTGTCTACTTAATTGGGATAGATGCTGTAAATAACTTGTATGAAATACCTATTGAATAAGAAAAAAAAATAAAGAAAATCTATGCGTGCAGGCACATAATCTCTCTCTCACACACACAAACACACTTTCAGTGATTACGCAGGTGGTTCACAGCAATAAATGGTGGTCTGGTAAGTCACATACTGGGTTTAGAAGTGCATTCTATACGGTCTTCATCTCTTCACTTCTCCCTTTTTGTTTACAAAGCTCTTCTTCACAAGCTTTCAACACATCTCACTTATCTGTTACAGTACAAAAATAAGGGCCACCAAACCCGCTCACAGGGTTGGTTAACTCTTGAGGTCCCTCGTGTCTCTACCAACCTAGGTAAATCAGCTTTTAGTTTTAATACCTCATTAAATCTGGAATCCCTGGTGCCAATAGGGCAGTTTAGAATTCTGATGAGGAGTGAATTCACTTAGGTTTACAAGTGTTTTGTAGATTGTGGTGGCTTATTTGTGTTGTTGAGATGTGGTGTGTCTATCTGCTGTATCTTCTAGTTTATTGTTAACAGTTTTATTGATTTATGTTGTGAGTGGTTTGTTCTCAGGGCACCATTGTGAATGAGACCCTGGTCTCCAATTGAGACCCTGGTCTCTCCTGAATAAATAAAATCTAAATAAAAAAATAAAATAGGTAGGCTTACTAAATATGTTTTTATTATATTAAATAAGTATTCCAAGAACATGTTTAACCCCACTGTAGGCCTATGTAAGAATATGCTTTGACTAACACTGAGTGTACAAAACATTAGGAATACCTGCTCTTTCATGACATAGACTGACCAAGTGAATCCAGGTGAAAGCAATGATCTCTTATTGATTTTCTTATTAAATCCACTTCAATCAGTGTAGATGAAGGGGACGAGACAAGTTAAATAATCATTTTTAGCCTTGAGAAAATTGAGATATGGATTGTGTATGTGTGCCATCACAGAGTAAATGGGCAAGACAAAATATTGAAGTGCCTTTGAACGGGGTATGGTAGTAGGTGCCAGGCGCACCGGTTTGAGTGTGTCAAGAACTGCATCGCTTCTGGGTTTTTCACGCTCAACAGTTTCCCGTGTGTATCAACCACCCAAAGGACATCCAGACAACTTGACACAGCTGTGGGAAGCATTGGAGTCAACATGGGCCAGAATCCCTGTGGAACGCTTTCGACACCTTGTAGAGTCCATGACCCGACGAATTGAGGGCAAAAGGGGGTGTTCCTAATGTTTTGTACGCTCAGTGTATATGACCAACACTGGCTACTCGTAAATTAAAAACGTAAGCCCAAATATCATATTAGCCTACTATCAAGCCAATGTTCCACATCTTATAATGGAACATCTACATTTCATATTGCACATGTGGAAATAGCCAATTTATAGACTTACTTCTTCCGTGGTCTTTCATGAAAGTAATGATTTCTTTATAATAGCTTGGCGAGTCTTGATATGGCAAGGCATCAACTGTGACATTTTCCGCTTTCAAAATTATGTAAATTCCTTCAGAGAGGAAGTAGTGAGGTCGGTCATCTTTTTTCACATCGTGAAAAATCAGAATGGCACGAGAGGTCCAATTAAACTGCGCGTGAATAATACTAGCAAAGTCTCCCAATTTTGTGGTCGAGGGTCCGGTGCGCACAATCGTTTTGTACTCATCCCCGTTAACAAACCCATATGCTGTTCCTCCCGCAGTTATCAATGGGAGTTTCCAATGAGATGCAAATCTTCCAACTGAGGCAACTGAATACACGCAACCTGGTCCGAAGAAAGCATCTGGTTTATTATAAAGTTTGGTGTCAACGGCGATAATCTGTGCCTTATTTTCTGCGCAGACACCGGTTGAATCCTCCGTGCTGAAATTCAAGAGTTGAATTGAGTGGCCTTGGAGAACTCCGTGCTTCCTCTGTAGATTCTCGTTCGCCATAATAATTGCTGGGAAAACCCGAGGCAAAGCCCAGGGATACTTGTGGTAATTGTCGGGAAGCATCACCGCAACTGTGATATTATTTCCCATATTCGTTCGACACCTGGATATGAGAGAGTATGTGAATACCACAAATAAACAGTATCCGAGATCCGTTTTATATCCCATTGCTTTAATTTGAAGTATAAAATAAATCCAAGAAAACGGACCTCGTGTGTTCACCTGGAGTAGTAAGACGCCTTACTGTCCTGAAACCTAACCATATGGCTCTCTATTGAAATGTAACTTCAGGCAATAGAAGAAATGTTTAGGTAATCCATGTGTCATTTATCATCTTTAACGTTGCTCTAATGGTTATCCAGCAGTGATTCTGTGCGTTGTTCACTTCAGCGCATTTCTCGGACTGATGTTCCTTAACTCGCCCCTCCGAGTGTGATAACATCCATCCAAATGACTGGAACTTAAATCACAGAAACATTCAGTGCAGCCCTGCACACGTCATATCACAGGTCTGAGAAAGACTAGGAAGAGGCGCCCCCTGCCTGCTGTCCATGTTCTTCAGTCCTGGTCCTTGGAGACCCACCGGGTGTGCAAGCTTTTGCTCAGCCATAGCACTAACATAACTGATTCAACTACCCTTGAATCAGGTGTTCCTGCTGGGCTAGAACAAAAACCTGCACACGTGTAGATCTCTATGACCAGGTCAAGAGATGATCAGTTAAATATGAACTGTTTTTGACAATAATCTGTAAAACACAATTTCAGCAGTTGCAAGCCTTGTTGTTAAACTCCGTGGGAGTTGAATAAACAAAAATACAAGCATGCAGTACACATTCCAAACTGAGACGCTGAATTTGATTTACACAAATCTGAGATTCCATAATGATCCACTAGAGGTCAGGAGTTCCTCACAAGGCTTCATTTCGGCAAGCGCTACAATAATCTTTAATGACAAATACAATCATATTACATATTCATGTATTTTTATTAACTCAGACAATTGTCATGTTATCAAAAGGGGAACTTCAAAATACACAAAGTCCAACCACGTGTCAATTCAATGTGCAACTTTGTTTTAAAAGCATCAGAACACAATGGTTGCTGAAACACATTGATAGTATGATTTTTGAGTCCTCCAAAACTCATAACAAAGTCAAGCAACCTGGATGGTCAACAATAAAGACAGAATGAGAGGTTCATGCTCCTTATAGCCATTAGTATTGTAAGACATAGTAATTCAGCACGATGCTTGGCATTTTCAGTTGCCTTTACAAACCCTATTTCTGAAAAGGTTCATCTGTGAAACTGGAGTCTCCAACTGCAATGCGGCATCATGTACATTTCAGAAACTAATCAGATATTTCCACTTTTCAGTTGAACCTCCTCTTTTCTCCTCTCTTCTCCCCATCCTCAGTTGGTGGACTTAGGCAGTCTGTAGATGCCTGCGGACATGATGAGCTGATGGTCTCGCACTTTCCTTTGCAGGAAGGCCTGCAGCTCATTCACGTCCATCTCTGTGACAATTGGTCCCGTGGCAACAAACATCCTGAGCATGGAGTGGATGCGCTCTAGGGTCATGGTCTCCAGGTTGGTCAGCATGGCCTGGATGTAGGCCCAGAACAACTGCACCAACAACCACATACACAGGGGAGAGAGAACACTGCTGTTAGGGCTAGCTTGATTTGTATTTGACAGGAGATTTGTATTTGAATTCCATGCCTCCAATGTGTGTGTGCGCGTGTGTGTGTAATGCACCTGTAGTTTCTCCTCCCTCTGCTCTGACTGGGTGGTGGTGTTGGAGTCTCCCTCCTCGTCACTGTCAATCAGCATCACCCCTTTCTCAGGTCTCTCCCGGGACGAGCCTGTTTCCAGGACAGAGTAGCGCCCCCCAGCCTCCTCCTTTAGGACCCCCTGCTGCTGCCACAGAGCCAACTTCCTCCTCACCATCTCCTGCGGCACGCCCAGGACCCCACTCAGCTCCTCCAGAGTCCACGAGCCTTCAGGACACATAGACAGAGAGAGCGATGGTAAAGCTAAATCTTAGTTACTTGTACAATGTTTGTATGCATTGATAAGTTGTACATAAGGCCTGTGATGGCCATAGTAATACCTTTGTCTTGGAAGTGCAGGATGATGGCAGCATGGATGGGGGACACAGTCAGGTTAGTCAGAGTCCTGTCCTCCAGCTCCACATCCAGGGTCACTAAGCCCAAATGAGGCTTCCAGCTCAGGGTCCTCATCGCCTGGGGAGCGAGAGCATTTGAATTATGGAATTTAATTTTTAAATTAAATTTCCCTATTCATTCTCTGTTGGCCTGGCTGCCAGTCTGTTTATAAAGACTTCACTAAAGAAGAAACAGACTGGCACCCAGGCTACGGCTCCATCATCAAGTACCTTGAGTTTCTCGTAGCGGTGTGTGTAGGCCTCCATGGCTTGGGAGGCCAGGGGCGGGAGCTCCATCTTCTCCTCCTTCAGTGTGGGCCAGAACTCAGAGGACAGGATCATGGCTGACAGGGCCAGAGGGGGCTGCTCCTCCTCAGCCAGCCTGGACTCCTCCTCACGGATGTTGGTGTTGATCCTTCGTGAGTCAGCCACGTCCTGGAGAGAGAGAGAGGGAAGAGAGGAGAAGAGAGTGAGGCTCTGTCCTAAAGTGCTTAAATGCCCTCCTTTCCTCATACTGTACTGTCCTGTGTCCTCGGCCTTTATCCTATGATAGATGGGACTGCATGTATTTTTAAAGATACTGCTTTGATCAGTGGTGATCAGAGTATGTGAGCGGAGCACAGAGTGCCCAATTTGACTGGAGGTGAAGCAAGATTCCCCAAGGCTGGAGCGTCGGCCTTCTTGCCTGATCCAATTTCGCTCCAGTAGCGCTCACTTCACGAGCTCAGGCCGTGCCCGGCCCAGCATGCATTTGTAGTCCACTTGTGTACTGCTATATTCCCTTGATTTAGCTACTGTCATCCAGTTTGCTAAATATTTTCATAAACAAACTGATAAAACAGGAGGACTAAGAGCAAAAGAGGGAGTGCAGTGATGTAGTCTCCACAACTAAATAATCGTTGTGGAATCTGAAAAGACATGTATCCTGAAAGCATGATGGTGTACTTACTACGTGCACGTGCTAACAGAAAGGAATGAGGTTGGTAGCTAGCTAAGTGTGTCATTGTAGCAAAGTATTTATAAACAAAAGAAATCAGATCTCTTAAAAGTTTTGTTCAGTTTCGTTCATTTATCTATACAATAGGCCAAAATTGATTTTGCATCCATTTTGTTAGGGTTATTTGACCTAAAATCTTTTAGGCTTACCTGCAGAAAAATAAAAAACAACTATGCACCCTGCCCAGCTGGCAAGAGTGGCCCAAAGGGTGTTTAGCATCCCCAGTGGCTCTGCAAGTGTGGAGAGGATATTCTCCACTGCTGGCCTTCTCTCCAGGCACCATCACATGAGTCTGAAGTCACAGACTCTGGCCAAACTTGTGTTTCTAAAAATGAATTCAAAGGCACTGTAGACTGAGCCTAATAAGGCACTTTTCGTTTAGTTTGTATTTAATTTTAAGTCACCGCCTATATGCGCAATTTATAGACAACAATGATTTAATACAATAAAATGTTGGTTAAACGCTGAGTACTTAATGTCCCTGACTCCCTACCAGTCTAGTGTGTTGCACTCGCAAATGCTTCACCATGTATTTCTTTGTAGGCTATAGCCTTGAAATAATTGAAATAATATAGCCTAAATAACACATTTTTGTTCCTCCTTACGCTCCCTGTCTGGCTCCTGACTTATTTATAATGTTTAGAAGCGGTTTAATATGACATGTAGCCCATTTAAAGTTATGAGCGCTTCTTCCAGTCACCTTTTCCTGTTGTTTATTCAAATACGTTTCATTCAAATCATATGGTTTGGTTTGAATAGTTCAAAACCAAATGACCCCGTGACCCAGTAGTCACAAAAATAGATGAGTGTTGGTTAAATTGTGACTTTAATGAATGGAGTGGCAGTGTTTTTAGTCGAGCGGTTTGAAAGGACGTGGAGCACCGGGAGTGGTGCGCAAGCACGGCTCCATGAGCAATGAGGACGATTTCCGACCTGCTCAACTCCGCTCACATACTCTGATGGTGATCAGTTGTGACACAGCTAGGGAGTCATGATGTCAAAGCTCACGCTGGTATGAATGGGGACTTAAGGAGACACAGAGTAGTGTATGTACAGTACTTTACCTTCAGCATCACCTCGCAGTAGTGCATATGGGACTCTCCGAATCTCAGTTTGAGTAACTCCACATTACGGATCTCCCTGGAGGCACATGAGAAAAGTGACTTATAGAACAAATATGGAACGATTTCACTCACCAAAAATGACCAGACAGAGAATACATTATAATACATTATACATTATAATCAACAAGACACCAGTATATCTGCGTAATAATAGTGTCTCCAAAGTGTCTCAAGTGTGTAGATGGATGCTGAGTAGTAGGATTTCATGGTGTGCAGTAAAGGAGTGAGTAATGTACAGTATAGCAATGGGATACATGCCTTTGGAGTGCAGGTACTAGCTACTGTACGTGAGTGTTGCGTACCTGGCTGTATTGTAGTTGAACTGGTGGAGCAGCCTGTCTGCCAGGACAGTTCTGTACTCGTCTATGAAAATCTCTTTACTGCCATATATGCTGACCAGAAGAGTGATGATGTCAGACGAACGTCGCTTAGACCCTGTCTTGTCTGAGAGAAGAAGGAAGATGATTTTGCATTTAGTGAAAGAGATGTGTTGGAGAGGTGTTCTATCGGAGCAATTCTAGTTCAATGCAGCAGAAACAGGAAACGGACACAGTTTGTCTAGTGTGATGACAACCAGATAGTGATAATCATATACAATACATCTCCACTGGAGAATTGGAGTTCACAGAGTAAGAGAATGCAGTGTGTGTAAGGTGGGTACACAGAGGGTTCGACCTGTCACAGCATCCTTAGGGTCTGGGGTCCATTCCTCTGGGTCGCTGCCCTCGTCCTCACTGTCCTGGGTCTCCAGGGTCACGGGGTCGGCACGGGACAACTCATTGGCCAGGTCACTGCAGCCCTCCGCATCTCCAGTAAGGCTGGCCACTATCTGACGCACTGTATCCTCCCGCGTCCTAGCAGCGGCACACAAACGTTACGTCAACATCACAGCAACTCAACAGCAATATGCTATGGGAATCAAATCAGTCAAGTATCAAATAAAATATCTGTCACATAATTCGCACACAACGTGTAGACTAACAGTGAAATGCTAACTTATGAGCCCTTTCCAACAATAGAAAATAGAATATAGAGAAATAAAATAATAACACAAGGAATAAATACACAATGAGTAATTATAACTTGGCTATATACACGGGGTACCAGTACCGAGTCGATGTGCAGTGGATACGAGGTAATTGAGGTAGACACACCAAATATACAAACATTTGTGGACACCCCTTCAAATTAATGGATTTGACTATTGGTACTTTTTAACTTTATTTAACTAGGCAAGTCAGTTAAAAACAAATTCTTATTTTATAATGACGGCCTACACCGGCTAAACCCTCCCCTAACCCAGACAGCGCTGGGACAATTGTGTGCCACCCTATGGGACTCCCGATCACGGCCGGTTGTGATACAGCCCAGGATCGAACCAGGGTCTGTAGTGACGCTTCTAGCACTGAGATGCAGTGCCTTAGACAGCTGCCCCACTCGGGAGCCCCATTTCAGCCACACCCGTTGCTGACAGGTGTATAAAATTGAGCACACAGCCATGCAATCTCCATAGCGAACATTGGCAGTAGAATGGCCTTACAGAAGAGCTCAGTGACTTTCAATGTGGAACCATCATAGGATGCCACTTTTCCAACAAGTCAGTTCGTAAAATGTCTGCTCTGGTCAACTGTGCTGTTATTGTCACGCCCTGACCATAGAGAGCTGTTTATTCTCTATGTTGGTTAGGTCGGGGTGTGATAAGTCGCTCTGGATAAGAGCGTCTGCTAAATGACTTAAATGTAAATGTAAATTAAGGGTGGGTTATCAAGGGGAATTGTATATCTATGTTGGCCTGGTATGGTTCCCATTCAGAGGCAGCTGTTTATTGTTGTCTCTGATTGGGGATCATACTGTATTTAGGTAGCCATTTCCCCATTGTGCTTTGTGGGATCTTGTCTATGTATAGTTGCATGTGAGCATTATTATAGCTTCACGTTTTGGTTGTTCGCTTTGTTGTTTTGTTCTTTAAAGTTTTCTATTCCAAAATAAAGGATGGAAACATACCACACTGCATCTTGGTCTACTCCTTATGACAAACGTGACAGTTATTGTGAAGTGGAAAATGTCTAGGAGCAACAACGGCTCAGCCGCGAATTGGTAAGCCACACAAGCTCACAGAACTGGACCGCCGAGTGCTGAAGCGCGTAGCGTGTAAAAATCGTCAGTTGGAACAGTCACTACCGAGTTCCAAACTGCCTCTGGAAGCAACGTCAGCACAAGAACTGTTTGTCCAGAGCTTCATGAAATGGGCTTCCATGGCCGAGCAGCCGCACACAAGCCCAAGATCACCATGTGCAATGCTAAGCGTCGGCTGGAGTGGTGTAAAGCTCACTGCCATTGGACTCTGGAAACGCATTCTCTGGAGTGACGAATCACGCTTCACCATCTGGCAGTCCCGGCGGACAAATCTCGGTTTGGCGGATGCCAGGAGAATGCATAGTGCCAACTGTACAGTTTGGTGGAGGGGGAATAATGGTCTGGGGCTGTTTTTCATGGTTCAGGCTAGACCCCTTAGACCCAGTGAAGGGAAATCTTAACACTACAGCATACAATGACATTCTCAACAATTCTGTGCTTCCAACTTTGTGGGAACAGTTTAGGGAAGGCCCTTTCCTGTTTCAGCATGACAATGCCCCCATGCACAAAGCAAGGTCCATACAGAAATGGTTTGTCAAGATCGGTGTGGAAGAACTTGACTGGCCTGCACAGAGCCCTGACCTCAACCCCATCGAACACCTTTGGGATTCATTGGAATGTCGACTAAGAGCCAGGCCTAATCTCCCAACATCAGTGCCCGACCTCACTAATGGTCATGGCTGAATGGAAGCAAGTCCCCACGGAAATGTGGTGTCCACATTCTTTTGGTCATGTAGTGTATGTACATATTGGTAGGGATAAAGTGACTAGGCAACAGAATAGATCATAAACAATAGCAGCTGTGCAGCTGTGTATGTGACGAGTCACAAGAGTTAGTGCAAAAAGGGTCAATGCAGATAGTTAAATAGTTACCCAATAGCTACCGGGGATAACTATTTAGCAGTCTTATTGCTTGAGGGTTGAAGTTGTTCAGTGTCCTGTTTGTTCCAGTAGAGAGCAATATTCTCTAACATTTGCCTCACAATGCAACATGTAAAGTGTTGATCCAATATTTCATGAGCTGAAATAAAAGATGTCGTTTTAGAGAATTTGGCAGTATGTTCAAGCGGCCTCACAACAGCAGATCACGTGTGACCACACCAGCCCAGGACCTCCACATCCACAGACCACATGTAATCACACCAGCCCAGGACCTCCACATCCGTCTTCTTCACGTGCAGGATCATCTGAGACCAGCCACCAGACAACTGAGGAATCTGTGGGTTTGTACAAGTTAAATATTTCTGCATAAACTATCAGAAACCGTCTCAGGAAAGCTCATCCGCATGGTCATCGTCCTCACCAGGGTCTTGACCTGACTGCAGTTCTGTGTCGCAACTGACTTTAGTGGGAAAATGCTCACCTTTGATGGCCATGCTGGAGAAGTGTGCTCTTCATAGATGAATCCTGTACCGGGCAGATGGCAGACTGCGTGTATAGCGCCGTGTGGGCAACGGTTTACTGATGTCAACGTTATGAACACAGTGCCCCATGGTTGGAGGTGGGGTTATGGTATGGGCAGGCACGTATGGCAATTTGAATGCACAGAGATACCGTGATGAGATCGAGGCCCAATGTCGTGCCATTCATCTGCCACCATCACCTCATATTTCAGCATGATAATGCACACCCCCATATCACAAGGATCTGTACACAATTGCTGGAAGCTGTAAATGTCCCAGTTCTTCCATGGCCTGCATACTCACCAGACATGTCACCCATTGAGCATGTTTGGTATGCTCTGGATCAACGTGTATGACATCGTGTTCCAGTTCCAGTCAATATCCAGCAACTTCACACAGCCACTGAAGATGAGTGGGACAACATTCCACAGGCCACAATCAACAGCCTGATCAACTCTATGCAAAGAAGATGTGTCGCGCTGCATGAAACACATGGTGGTCACACCAGATACTGACTTGTTTTCTGATCCACGCCCCTGACTTTTTTTTAAAGGTATATGTGACCAAGAGATGCATATCTGTATTCCCATTCATGTAAAATCCATAGATTAGGGCCTGATGATTTATTTTTCAATTGACTGATTTTCTTATATGAACTTTGAAATTGTTGCATGCTGCGTTTATATTTTTGTTCAGTGTAAATACAGATTACAATAATACACGTGAACCCACCTGAGGTACTTGCGGATTGGTTGGCACGCAACCTGCAGGATGACCATGGATGGGTCCAGCTCCCGTAGGGCCTTTATAGCTGAGATGTACACAGTGATGATGTCAGAGGTATGGACTCCTAGAGGGGAAGAGGAATGTTGTTGGGATGGGATTCATATACACAAGTCTAGTTTCTTCTGTAACATTGTGTTTGCAAACAACACTTAGTCTTCACTGCTTTAAATGTGTAACAGACAAAATAAACAGCAAACACCAGTCATTGTTTGTAATCCACCATCAGTTCACTGACCTGGGTGAAGCAGACGGGTGTCAAAGGCGGTCTTAAGGGACGTGAGGAGCTGCTGCCTCTGATTGGTTCTCTCCAGGCAGAACTTGAGGTCATCGATGGCAGGCTTTGACTCAGGGAAATCTGACAGGGACAGAACAAACCACAGCATGTGAGGGAGAATAAATAACCACAACTCTCCTCCCTCTCTGTATCTCCTTCCCAACAAATCTCTTCCCTATGCCATCAAGTGCCCAACAATAACTGCTTTCTCTTATTATTCACCACCTCCCTATCTTCTCTCTCTGTTCCCTAACCCCTCACCTCTGATGATGCTGAAGAGCTCCTCGATCCTCATGTTGACGTAAATCCTGCAGAAGAACTGGTGCATGTGACACCTCCAGCGCTGCAGCACGGCGTTGGCTGGCTGGCCCACCACCCCAGCCCCGCTGCCTGTGCCGTTGGGCACCGTGCCCAGTCCACTGACTCCACCCACATCACTGGCAAACACCCTGCTCAACCAGCCCAACACCAGCTCTAGCCACTGGAGAAAGAGAGAATGAAAGAGGAATTTGAGAGAATGTTTTTAAGTAAGATAATAAGTAAAACAGATAAATGATCACATTTCTGAGATTTGGACTTGGTGTAGTAAATTGTTTGAAAACCAAATCTTATTTGGTCAGCAACCTATTCTGTTGAGTAAGGCAAGCTTGAAAAGTCTAACTTGTTGATAGGTAATTCCACTTTATTCTGTGAGGTGGTCCTCCCATAGACAGGCTCTTTGGTCTACTGTACCTCCTGAAAGTCGAAGAGGAAAGAGCTCTCGTACTCCCCCCTGCAGTGCTGCTCCATCCGCTGCTCTATCAGTTTGTGTAAGATGGACGTCACTGCCTCTGAGCTGACCCGCTCCAGTAGCTGCAACCTGGACCTGGGGGGCGGGACAATCACACTTTAGCAGATTTGTAGGAAGAAACAACCGCACAAGATACATTTTAAACATAGCAGGCACACAAAGGTAGAGATGTAGACAATGGTTAAGGAAGTGAACCCTGATCTAAGACATTTGTGATGTTGTCGTTTGTTGTTGTCATATTTGAATGTAAGACGTTAAGCAGTACAACAATTAGGGTCTATAAAACAGAGCAGACAGTGACACAGCACCCCTCCATTCACTCACAGTACTTGGCTGAGCTCTTGCAGCTGCTCCAGGGCTTGCTGACACCAGCATCGCTGAGTGGGGACAGTGCAGCCCTGACAGACCCCCCCCTCAGGCCCCCCGCCTCCCTCCTCAGCCTCCCCTGCCTCCCCCTCCTGGGTCATGTGCACAGAGAAAGTCCTACTGTAAAACTCCAGTATTCTCTCCTGGAGCACAGCCGAGGGGAGAACAGCAGAATGGCCCTGATGACAGAGAAGGCCCTCTCACGGAGACCCCTGGCCCCAGGGCCACACAGACCACCCCGGCCCTCGTCCTGCCAGGTACCCAGCCTCTCCAACCCTCCTGGGGAAAAGGACATAGAGCACATTTTTATGCATATGGCAAGATTCTGTTCAGTCAAAATTCTAGCATTATTAAGGGTGCATTTAACTGTAACTTCAATGTTTGAACCCACCTAGGAAAGGTTGCAGTCTGTCCAAAAGGGTACGGAAGGCCATGAGTAGGATCCTGGCCCTGTCCTTCTCCTCCAGTTCATTCTCTGGTTGCTTCATTCCAGCCCAGAACTCAGGGGCAATAGCAGTAGTAAGACGCACCTGCAGGGTCTCCATTAGCCATCCCTCCAGAAACTGTCCCAGGCTGTTAGAGCACAGCAGGCTAAGCCCCTCAGAGAGAGACTCATCAGACATGGTGATGTCATTGGACACTGGAGACACCTACAGACAGAGGAAATTGTTTATGTTCTTATAAACAGATATGGTCTAAGGTGTGTATGTACATTGATAGATCAACATTGGTCTTAGCTAGTTAGCTAATGCCTGCCATGTGAATCTGTTAACGTTAGCTATCTAACGTTACATGTCCAGCAGCCAACCACAGTGGTACAATTGATCTTATTTAATTCTCACATAAAAGGCAAGCAGGCTATATCAACAACACAAGGTACTACCGTAGGCAAGTTAGGTCCATCTACTCACCAGAGCTGCAGTTACGGTGTCCCAAGCAGAAGGTAGCCCCTGTGGTACTGAGAAAAACATCTCAGTAGAGTCCATCATCCCTGGTGGACCTAATTACTCAGCGAGAACCAGTCGATTGTGTACTGACAAAGTTATCGTCTGTGTTATATCACTCACCCATATTAATAATATGTACGTATCATAGTTTATAAGAAATACTAATATGAATCTAAAATGTAATTATAGATGCCATTTGATTGAAGTTATCGCGCTCTTCCTAAACCTGTGGCGCATAATAGTGACGTATGTGTGGTTGCGGAAGTCATAAAAGTGTGGCGGAAGTGTACGTAACAGTTTGTTAGCTAGTTGTCGTGGAAACAAGCTAAATGGAGGGATTTTGAAGCTAGTTAAGGACAGTGTCGGTGTCGAGGAGTCCATATCGACTGCCTACATCTTTGCACAAATGAGCCAGTTTGCAAACTAGTTCAACCTAGCGAGAGTTATCTGTAGCAATACCTTGGCTTCAAACTGCAAAGTTATTACTGAGTCGCTAACTAACGTAGATAGTACTCTGGCTGTGTGCGCGGGGAAGGGCCCTGAAGAGCTGGAAAAGTAAGTATAATCGACAACATCATGACCCAACAAGGAGCAGCGCTACAAACCTACAACAACGAGCTTGTCAAGTGTAAGTGAATGTGGCATTTCGTATATTTGTCTTTAAATACTACGTTGCTTTAGTTAGCTAGTTTCTACCTAACTAACAGTTATGTCAATATGTTAGCTAGCTAGCTTCTTGTTTTCACTTGTTTGGGTCCGTTGTGGAAATATCTGTATTTTTATACTGTACTTAGGCCCTTCAGGGACAAAGATTTCCCGAATGTATCATAATTCCAGCTCCTCATTTTGGACAACTACAGCTAATTAGGCACGTGTGACTGAATCTGGTTAGTTAACCTTGAAAGAGTATGCTGCTTCTATCGCATGCTTTGATGCAGCCTGTTTCTAGGCTCTTTCTCTTTGCTGCGGTTTCCTTTTCTCCCAATAGAAAGTCATTATTTCACTAGGTGCATGTGCAGACAGTAATTTTTTTTCCTATATCACTACACAAGAGTATGTGTGACTCAGTCAACTGTTGTTGAAAGGTTAGGGAGGGGGATTAAATGCGGCAGAATCATGTTATTCCTTAGTCTGTATTTTACAGGCAAGACACGCTAGACTTGGACCCAGTCTGTGCGGAAGTTTACCTGTTTGACTTGTCAAGGAAATATGTTAAGTTTGAAATACTTTTGTATTAATTTATTTCTTTAAGCCTTCATTTAGTAATTTACACACTTGTGACACCCAGTGTGTAGTTAGTGGGAGGGGATATAACTGTTACAAGAATGTTGGTATCCAAGTAGTAGGTGTGTGTTTGCACTGCAGATACTGTCTGCAGCTATTCCAGACTACAGCAGACCCATGGGAAATAGCCACTGACTATAATTGACCTTGCTTTAGCACAGCCATCAAACCCCTGACACGTAGTTTAAATCAAGACATGGCATTCTGCTTGTGTAGAATTTAAATGCATCCATCTCTGAGTAACTGTTTCAATCAGTCCATGTATAGATGCCCATAATCTCACTGACATGACTGGTAATGTCAGAGGAATTTGATCTAGACTTTAGCCCAGGTGTTCTGCTTCAGAAGACTATTTTCATTGGAATTGTCTAAGATCAATTGAACCCTTGATGCTCAACCCACTCATTATAGTTTGGATAGATTTGTCAGCAGTTTTGAATCATAATGGCTGGCTTTGAAAATATAGGCTAGTATTATGGAGCTGATTCGATGGAGTGTTGATGCAACTAATGCCTATCTTTATACTGTGAAAGATCTAATTCCATAGCTACGGACTAAGATGTGACCTCTGGCAGTGGGATTTCATTAATGTATGATACTGTCTCTCACACTTTCATCCATCACAGGCTGGAATGGGCTGATTCAACAGGAAAGGGATGCTGAGTGAGGGTGACCTCAATTTAGACCTCCCCCTCTTATCCCTCTTACATTGTGCACAGGAAGTCTGACATGTATTTAGAAGGATAGATTATAGGCCTCTAGGTTGTTTTCTCTTCAAAATACCCAGATTTCTTACTATTCACAGGCTGTTGGGACTAGGAATGTAGGCCCAGGCTATATTTGATGCTAAGCATTCAAGTAATTAATTTAGGCTATGGCTACACTGTAAAAACAGTCATGTACAAATTAATTGAACTGAATACCATGGTCGTATCCACATTAATTGTACATTTACATTCCATCTCCTAAACAGCCAGTATTTCCTTTTCCCCAGGTATCGAGGAGCTGTGCTCTAAGAGGGATGAGTTGAACCGTCAGATACAGCTGGAGGAGGAGGAGAAGGGTCGTCTACAACACGACATTCGTGTCCTCACTGAGAAGCTAAGCCGCGTCAATGAGAGCTTGGCCAGACGACTCACCGCCCGCGCTGACTTTGACCGCACCATCGCTGAGACTGAGGCTGCCTATATGAAGGTCAGGCCAGGGTTCAGGGGCTTTATTTTTTGTATGTTTATTCAACGCTAGTTTAGTCTCACAAAACCCTGAATGGATATGTCCGCTTTACAGGATCGCTCATGTTAATTTGACTGCAAAAAGACCCTACAAAACGTACAGGGCAAGACATTTTCTGACCCACAAAAGAACCCTGGAATTACTTGTTGTAATTCAAGACAACATACATCCCACGTGTTTTCTTAATATTCAACTCCCTTGGGGTTACTAAGAGCTTAACGGCAGAGCAAACAAACGCCCGTAAGTGTCGTTAATTAAAAACGGAGTGCTCAAAGTCAGACTTTCCAATCAAATTGTTACACAGCACATTGTCATGCTGCATTTCATTCCCACTTACCTCAGACTATATGGTATTTCATAGACTGAGGCAAGTGTCTTATGTTAATTCATGCCTTATTCTCAGATTCTGGAGAGCTCTCAGACACTGCTGAGTGTACTAAAGAAGGAAGCGGGAAATCTCGGCAAAGCCACTGAACCCAGAGGGAAAGACCACTGACGTCCAGACTACCTTCCCTCTCACCCAGATACCAGCACTTCATCACCATCTTATCTAGAACTGTTTGTAATATATTTATGTAAAAATGTTTTGAATATCTAATTCTGCTCTTTACTGGTGTACTTATTTTATATCAATTGAATTATTTTAATAAAGTTTGAAGATTCCCTTCACATTTGCCATGTATGGAACCAACTCAAAAGTAATTCCATTTGTTGTGAGTGCTGTGTCTTTAAACAAATACGCACACTCGGAAGATTCTGCCTTCACATGAGGGCTGGAGACTAGTCACACTGTCAAGGCTTCATCTATTTATTGAGCGTTCATTTGTACAGTTCTGACATCTTTTTTTGCCCAAATCATTGACAACTACACATTTTACAGTAAGCACATATTTGATGCTGGAGATTAGTGTAGCTGGAAGCCTCATCTTTCTTAACAGGAATATACAATGGTCCCAGGCTTCATCAATATTCTTTCAAGTGAATGTCTCATCCCAATCTTGCTATTATAAAGCCCTGGTTCTTGGTCCCCTGATTCAATTAAAGGCACAATTCCCAGGAAAAGCTGCTGGCCTACTTAGGGATTTGGTCCTAAATGCAGCAGTTGGCACAGATGAATGGCAGGTGTGCTCTATATGCTTTGTGGGATTATCATTGGACACTAACCAGTTATTCCCTGGTTTCCCCAATAGGGTTGTGGCAGAAAGATCATGCATTCCTCGTTTCTCGACATACAGTACATCGATTCATGAACACTTTCACCTTGCCTGTATGAGGTTTAAAATAAAATCTTGACAAGTGTCTAATCAGGAAACAGTTACAGTATAGAAATGTTGCCAGTCCTGTCTAAGCTAAACCCCTTCCTTTGAAGATATTCAAAAAGCAATACATTGTGGAGTATATAAACTGCACATCAATACTGTCCACCACAGTAATTAACGAGTCAATTGGCATTGAGTAAAAATCTTGAAGATTTAGAGCAATCTTATTTAAACAAGTCTCCGATAAACAATTGTGTGTAAGATCAATGTCTTCATTACTAAAATAGACCAGCTCACTGGCAGGGGCTCCCAAACTCAGTCCTATGGACCCCAATGACTGCATGGTTTGGTTTTTGCCCTAGCATTACACAGCTGATTCAAATCAACTATTCATCAAGTGTGTAGTGTTAAGGCAAAAAAAAAAAAAAAACGTGCACCTCTTGGGGTTCTGCGGACCAAGTTTGGGAAACCCTGCTCTATGGAATGTGAATGTGTAGGAGGTCTGGCTGTTGAGGTCAGAAGCTATTCACTAGTCAATGAAGGAAAAACATGGCCATGAAGACACACCCTTGTTCCATCTAGCACAGCTATTTGATCCATACACTACACAAGAACAAGTATCTGAAAGGCGACCTTTCAAACGCACATGCTGGTGAATTGTTTCAATAGTTGCTATTCTTGGTTTACCTTTGATCTTGGTATCTTTCACACTTGGCAGTGTTCAAACATTAACACTGAACGGGGGAAATGGTTTATAATAGTATTCTAGACAATGGGTCTAATTTACTGTCCCTTTGACATTAAACTTCTTGCAGAAGGTATAACATCAAATGGTCACGAGCTGCTGAGGCAATATTTGAAGCAGTACTTCGACTTGGTTTGATCATCAAAGAGCTGTGAGCAGGTCTACAGAGCATTTCTTAATTATAAGGAGTGTTGACATTCGCTTGCTCCTGCACTCTTCTGGCAAAATCTCCAACACAACATTGGAAACATACAAAAACTAAAAAGGCACACAGACGAAGCATACACTAAGGGGAACCAAGTCAATTGAAATCAGGTAGAAAAACAAATGACTAGGATTTTGGAACCCTTGCCACATTTAAGTATTGTTTATTTTTGTCTGCCCATTCCCTATGAAGTGTGGCGTCCTCAGCCTACGTTTTGGGACTCCAGGACACAACACTGAGTCTCTTCTTGATAAGAATGGGCACTGATGGCTTCCTTGTTTAAGGAATTTGGTCACCACCACAATCCCCTTTACAAGGAGACACAGACACCATACACTGCATTCAGAAAGTATTCAGACCCCTTGACTTTTTCCACATTTTGTTACAGCCTTATTCTAAAATGGATAAACAAAACATATCCTCATCAATCTACACACAATACCCCATAATGACAAAGTGAAAACAGGTTTTTAAAATAGTTTGCACATTTATAAAAAATAGAAACTGAAATACCTTATTTACATTAGTATTCCAACCTTTTTCTATGAGACTGGAAATGTAGATGTTTCTTCAACTTGATTTGATTCCACCTGTGGTAAATGTAATTGATTGGACACACACCTGTCTATATAAGGTCCCACAGTTGACAGTGCATGTCAGAGCAAAAACCAAGCCATAAAGTCGAAGGAACTATCCATAGTACTCCGAGACAGGATTGTGTTGAGGCACAGATCTGGGGAAGGGTACCAAAAACATTTCTGCAGCATTGGAGGTCCCCAAGAACAGTGGCCTCCATCATTCTTAAACTGAGGAAGTATGGAACCACCAAGATTCTTCCTAGAGCTGGCCGCACAGCCAAACTGATGGTCACTGACAGAGCTCCAGAGTTCCTCTATTGAGATGGGAGAATCTTCCAGAAGGACCACCATCTCTGCAGCACTCCACTCATCAGTTCTTTATGGGAGAGTGGCCAGACGGAAGCCACTCCTCAGTAAAAGGCACAATGCAGCCCGCTTGGAGTTACCCAAAAGGCACCTAAAGGACTCTGACCATGAGAAACAAGATTCTCTGGTCTGATGAAACCAAGATTGAACTCTTTGGCCTGAATGCCAATTGTCTGGAGGAAACCTAGCACCATCCCTATGGTGAAGCATGGTGGCAGCATCATCCTGTGGGGATGTTTTTCAGCGGCAGGAACTTGGAGACTAGTCAGGATCGAGGGAAAGATGAACAGAGCAAAGTACAGAGAAATCCTTGATGAAAACCTACTCCAAAATGCTCAGGACCTCAGAATTAGGCAAAGATTCACCTTACAACAGGACAACAACCCTAAGCACACAGCCAAGACAATGCAGGAATGGCTTCAGGACAAGTCTTTGAATGTCCTTGAGTGGCTCAGCCAGAGCCCGAACTTGAACCCAATCAAACATCTCTGGAGAGACCGGAAAATAGCTGTGCAGTGATACTCCCCATCCAACCCGACAGAGCTTGAGAGGATCTGCAGAGAAGAATGGGAGGAACTCCCCAAATACAGGGGTGCGAAGCTTGTATCGTTATACCCAGGAAGACGAGGCTGTAATCGATGCCAAAGGTGCTTAAACAAAGTACTCATAAATGTAATTTATAAAAACCTGTTTTTGCTTTGTCATTATAGGGTATTGTGTGTAGATCAATGAGGGGGGGAAAAAAACTATTTAATCCATTTTAGAATAAGGCTGTAACATTAAAATGTGAAAAAGTCAAGGGGTCTGAATACTTTTTGAATGAATTGTATTGTGGTCATTCCTGTTATACATACGCAGTATATATAATATGACAACAATGATGGAGACAGAGAGACATCAAGGCAGACAGAATGGAGCCAGATAGCCGCCTCCTAGAGATCGTAAAGCCTGGAAAACAGCATTATAATGCATGATTATCTTTCAAGCTCAGATTTCTTTGGACAATCAAATACAGTCTGTCAGAGATCTGGTTCAGACTTCACCGCTCAATGGCAGTCAGTGAGAGGAATTGGTAGTGGTTGAGAGAACAGACAGATCAACTGTACATGTGAGGGTGAGGACAGTCCAGCTGCTTGGGTTGTGTGGTTGGTTGATGTCTATGTATCAAATTAAACAAGGTGTGAAAAAAAAGAAGAGTGCTTTGATTGTGTTGGAGTGCGACTTGAGGTCCAATTCTGTTAAGTCTCACTGGGCACTGGTAGGAGTCTGGTCGCAGCCTGGGTTGTGTAACTGTGGTTCTGAGTCCAAGCTGTAGGGCAGTGGTCATTCCTGTTTGGTCCAGGCATATCAGAAGTACAAAGCAGGTTCACTGCTGAAATCTGACAGCAAGGAGCTGTCTGCTGGGGTGAGCTGATTATATATAAAATGAAGAGCAGGGTAAGGGTGGAGAGAGAGAAATAGAGTTACTTTAGTAAATTATGTGCTGTTATGCCATTCTGATCCTTTTAAAGTAGCCCCACAAAAGTTTAGGTTGATTAATGAATGTGTCATATCATATACAGTACTAGTCAAAAGTTTGGACACACTTACTCATTCCAGGGTTTTTCTTTATTTTTCTACATTGAAGACATCAAATCATGTAGCAACCAAAAGAGCGTTAAACAAATCAAAATATATTTTATATTTGAGATTATTCTAAGTAGCCACCCTTTGCCTTTATGACAGCTTTGCACACTCTTGGCATTCTCTCAACCAGCATCATGATGTAGTCACCTGGAATGCATTTCAATTAACAGGTGTGCCTTGTTAAATTTATGGAATTTCTTTCCTTCTTAATGCATTTGAGCAAATCAGTTGTGTTGTGACAAGGTAGGGGTGGTATACAGAAGATAGCCCTATTTGATGAAAGACCAAGTCCATATTATGGCAAGAACAGCTCAATTAAGCAAAGAGAAATGACAGTCCATTACTTTAAGACATGAAGGTCAGTCAATTCATAAAATGTCAAGAACTTACAAAAAAAAACATTTTCAAGTGCAGTCGCAAAAACCATCAAACACTATGATGAAATTGGCTCTCATGAAGACCACCACAATAAAGGAAGACCCAGAGTTACCTCTGCTGCAGAGGATAAGTTCATTACAGTTACCACCCTCAGAAATTGCAACCCAAATAAATCCTTCACAGAGTTCAAGTAACAGACACATCTCAACATCAACTGTTCAGAGGAGACTGTGAATCAGACCTTCATGGTCAAATTGCTGCAAAGAAACCACTACTAAAGGACAACAATAATAAGAAGAGACTTGCTTGGGCCAAGAAACATAAGCAATGGATATTAGACCAGTGGAAATCAGCACTATGGTCTGATGAGTCCAAATTAGAGATTTGTGGTTACAACCGCCATGTCTTTGTGAGATGCAGAGTAGATGAACAGATGATCTCCGCATGTGGGGTTCCCACCGTGAAGCATGGAGGAGGAGGTGTGATAGTGTGGGGGTGCTTTGCTGGTGACACTGTCGTGATTTATTTAGAATTCAAGGCACACTTAACCAGCATGGCTCCCACAGCATTCTGCAGCGATGCGCCATCCCATCTGGTTTGCGCTTAGTGGGACTATAATTTGTTTTTCAACAGGACAATGACCCAAAACACACCTCCAAGCTATATAAGGGCTATTTGACCAAGGAGGATAGTGATGGAGTGCTGCATCAGATGACCTGGCCTCCACAATCACCCAACCTCAACCCAACAGATGGTTTGGGATGAGTTGGACCGCAGTAAAGGAAAAGCAGCCAACAAGTGCTCAACATTTGTGGGAACTCCTTCAAGACTGCTAGAAAAGCATTCCAGGTGAAGCTTTTTGAGAGAATGCTAAGAGTGTGCAAAGCTGTCATCAAGGCAAAGGGTGGCTACTTTGTTTAACACTTTTTTGTTTACTACATGATTCCATAGTTTTGATGTATTCATTATTATTCTACAATGTAGAAAATAGTAAAAATAAAGAAAAACCCTTGAAATGAGTAAGTGTCCAAACTTTTGACTGGTACTGTTGCCTTACCATAACTTCCCCTGACATCTGTGTGCGCTGGAAATTGGTGTCCCCCTGGTAAACAGGGTCATCAAGCTTATGTTCCTGCCAGCTGTTAAAATCCACTGTGTGCTTGGGAATGTAACTGGACAGATCTGAAGGCATAGGAATGGGGAAAGCACAATGCAAGTCTGTAGCACATTAGTTATTTATTATACATTCTTTTATTGCACGAGCTCATGTACACGTTGACTAAAGATTGGCAATAAACTGTGTAATGAATAACTAATCTAATTATACTGCATGTCTACTGTTTAAATGGGGAGACATTTATGGGAGAGCAGATAAAAATGACAGATATGTTTAGTTACAACTCACTGAAAGATAGTTTTTGCCTGCTGAACCCCAGCGGTTTCTTCATTAGGATGTAATGCTAACTCTGACCAGTAGGTGTCTCCCATGCTACATCAAACAGTAGCAGTTCGGTGCCAAACCACCATGCAGCCATTTCCAGATTACTAATAGGTTGTATGAATTCATTACTTTCCCTTATCGTACCCTCTTCACCATTAGAATAAGTTTCATTTAGTCAGTTTGATTACTTTCCCTTTAACTCTGTCCTCTTCTCACTCCAATTCCATCCCCTCCCTCTTCCTCTCATTCTATACGTTTCCTGCTTCCCCCCCCCCCCCCCATATTCCCTCTTTCTCTCTCTCACCAGTGCCGTTGCTGGTGTAGCTCGGACGAGGGATGTGGATGCGGCCCACCATGCTGGGTTGATCCTCCTCCTGACCTCCTCCCTTCCCTTCCGCCACCGCCTCCTCATCATCCTCCTCCTCCTCCTCTCCGCTGTCCCACACGCTGCTCTCTGAGGGTACTCATAGCTGCTCTGCATGCTCGACTCGTTGAACGATATCTTCAGCTGAGTGAGGGGGAACGGAGAAGTCCGTCAGTGATTTAAAGACACTCAAACATAAGACTCAGTGGTGAAATGGTAGGCCTGCTGTTTATGGTTCTCTTAAGGGTTGAGTGCTATGAATTGAATCTCCTATCAGCACTTTCAATTAGTAAGTGTACCAGAGAGAAAATGTCAGCTTCATGTCAATTCATGTACAAAGCTTGACATCAGGCTAACTCAATGATTGGGATTTCCCCTAGCTCTGCTTGCCACAATAATAATTTTCTTCCTCAGCACTACAAAGTCAGTTTAGTATGATAGTACAGCCACAAAAGATTCAACGCTGCAGAATTAAAATACCACCGGTTTATTGTGCATACTGTACTTTACTCCCCTATGATGACAGAATAGTTCTGACCACATTGAACAATAAAAGAAATTGGTTTCCTTATTACTGTATCATTAAATGTAATTTGGCTTATTGCATTGTCAGGCCGGCCTACTTTGATTGGATGAATTTCAACACCAGCATTGTATGTGTACGTGACCCAAACTGAACCTAGTAGCCTACACAAGCACATTATCTTGATATATTGGGGTTACCTTAAAGGCACTTGTAAATATGAGAATATGTGCTTGACCTGTGAGTTTAAATTTTCCAGTGTTGGCCTCTAGTATCATGGCACAGGGCAGGTGGCAGCGTTGCAGGGGCTGCTGGCATTGTGATTGATGGCTGGAAAGCTAGTTGTACGACATCTCCGTTTGGCAACAGTCCAGCGCTGCACAAACATGCCACCGTGGGGTGAGACTTTGTGGCAACATGTTGCAGAACGTGACTATCAACTTCACAACAGCCAACCTCAATAGTCTGAAGGCTTAATGAAGCTCAAAACATTGACCTTTAATGGCTAATAAGCTGTGACAATTAAGCATACAATGCAGATGGGTACATGTACAAAATGAGAATAGGCTATATCTCAGACATTCAATAACTCAAGTAATTTCTCAACTTCTCAGCCCCGATGATACTGTATGCTTTGATAAAACAAAAACCCATTGAGGCATGCTGCCTTATCGCTGATTTCGAAAGTGCTTTCATTTTCACTTGTGGTGCATTTTTCAGTTCATCATAATAAGCATGTGCTTTCAGAAGGGAAAGGACATGCATTGAACTCTATTCATAATCTAAGCACTATAATTAGACTGATTTATAAATCAGTCATTTTAATTCCTTACAATTAAAATTACATTAAAACCCAAGAAAGATGCAGATATCATATTAGGGACAAAACCAACTTGTTTTTTAATCATGTGATCTATCAAGACAGTGAATTAGTTGTGTGTTTGGCCTGGTCGTGGCTGAACCAGTGGCAGCCGTGGCCTTCCAGTGACAAAGACCAAATGAGGAGCACAAATACTATTTTTAAAAGGTATTAAATCCAGTCTAAAGCCATATCACTGGAGCTCCAGCCCCAAAAGACCATCAGCTTTACAAATCAGCTCTTTTAAATGTCTAAAACCCTCGCTCTCTCCCAAGTTCCCTCATCAACTTAATCACGCCAAAGCATTTCACCACGTGGCCCATGTCCTGCTTTAGGAGTCCATCTCCATGCCACGAGAGTGTATCAATAAAATCAGACTAGCCGCGGGGTTAGCTTCCTCTCTGTGTAGATCTGGGCTGAGACGTCAGGGCTGCCCCTCTCTCTGCCCACCCGTGGCTATGAAGGCCTGTATTATTCAAGAAGTGATTGCTGTCCTCCTCTCTGGGCACTGAGACAGGCCAACAGAGGGCCGATTCAGGCACCAGGCTCTTCCCATTCACCACTGCACACTTCAACAGGACAGAGACCACAGAACCAAATTGTCTGAGCGCTCTCTCACCCCAAAAACAGGACAATGACACGGAAATGACTCAGCTGAAGAGGATTTGAGCATTTGCTGTTGGTTTTTATGATTTTTTTTCCTCAAGAGAGTAGTGAGAGTGTATTAATATAGTGTTGAAAAAAATGGTGTCTGTTTGCAATTCTGTCTGTGCGGGAGAGAAAGTGCACAACAGAAAGAGTAACAATGCGAGAGAAGGAGCGAGCCAAAGCGAGAGGGAATTAAAATTTTCCAGGCCACCCAGCACGCTGTCCTAGTTTAGTAGAGGGTACAGTGACATGATGCACATTGAGACACACACGGTGGAATCTGGTAGAGTTCATCCCAACATTCTGGCAGCGGATTGGAGGGGAGCTCTGCTGTGGAAATTGGGTAGGAGCTACAGCAAGTACAAGAGTGCAGGGTTTGGGCATTTAAAAGGACCCATGAGCACCAACAAGTGAAGTTCGTAGGATAATGTCATTCATTTATATATATAAATTATATACATAGTACCAGTCAAAAGTTTGGACGCACCTACTGATTCCAGAGTTCTTATTTTTAATAGGTTCTACATTGTAGAATAGTGAAGACATCAAAACTATGAAATAACACATGGAATCATGTAGGAACCAAAAAAAGTGTTAAATCAAAATATATTTATTTTTTGAGATTCTTCAAAGTAGCCACCCTTTGCCTTGATGACAGCTTTGCAAGAGGTTCTCCTGCTCCCTTATAATTATCCGTGAATTCCTTTTTGATTGGTTTTTGTGAGAGATGTAGCCACTTTCGTTTGTTTCCCGCCGTTTCAATGGAAGTGCGTTGGGCTTCTCTTTTGCGGTAAAACCATGTGTGGTTATTAGGAGGATGAGGATTATTGGCTTCAACTTGGCCATCTATACAAATCCTTAAATTTAAAAAAGGAACCTGGTTTTTGGTCACTTTCTCATTATAAAAACAGCGATGGTGAGATTCAAATGGTGAGATGAATGCTACAGCTAGTCATGGCTTTATGTGTCCCTGCATCGGCCACATAGGCTACAGAAAGATTGGATGCATGGAGATTTATTTAGTCAGGCAATGTCCACATTATTCTCACATTTTAGAATGTAATAATAATTTTTATATCGCTGCATTGGCAAGGCCTAAAAAACAATTATTCTTAAAGTGGTAATGTCCTACTTTGATACTTTTTGCATGTTTTTTGGAGCAGTAGGGTTCTATATTAGGCCCTATATGTACAATTATATAACATTGAGGTCCTTGAACATTACAATGAAGTGCTTGTAGAAGTCCCTGAAAGTCCTTGAATTTTGCTTGCCAATGTCTTTATGAACCCTGCTTAGAGTATGTATAGTCCTATGTTGTTGTATAGGTGGAGTTATGGGCCAATATGCATATATTCATTTTTATTCCTCTAAGTACACTGCATGATCATCTTTTAGATTTTTGTTTCAAACCGTTTAGAAATTTTGATCACGATGTTACACATTGGCCCCATTATTTATAGAAAGACCCATATACCTGTTTAAACAAGTTTCCATCCTGAAATTAGGAATAAGCAAAGGCTTTGATTTCTGGTCAAATAGATGGAAAAAGGTTCTTAGACCAGTTTCACAAACTTGGTCTTAGTCCTGGGCCCCCCCAGGTGCACATTAAAATGTAAATACTACAGTATTAACAAGTATTTTTCACTACAGTGAATACTACAGTAAAGTCCCCAAAAACACTACAGTGAATACTATACTATTTATAACATAGTAAAATAAAAGTAGAGTACAGTAGAACACACTAGAGTAGTGCCTACTGTACATATTGTATCTGATTTGGTCTCGTCTGAACCAACCAAATATGGTGTTTGGGGGCAGAGCTCATTACAATAACAGCCAGTGTGTACAATAATTTCCAGATATGCAAAAGAAGGATATTGTATATTTCTACCTTTGTGTTCAGGATACATCACCATGAAGAGAAGGACATTCATATCCATAATTATACATTTCTGTATAGTACAAATCAGGGACCCATGATGAAATTCCGTTAACAAAATAAAACATTTCAAAGTCAAGGTGTCTTTCTGCAGACATCTTTGAATCTTAATTCAGAGCAGATATTTAAGAGCTTTTGGAAAACGTGGTCTCATAAAATACTGAGGGAGATTTTACTGTAATTTGGTTACCAAACTTTGCATTTGCAGTCTACACAGTTCTTCCAGCAAATATGTTTTTGTGAAGTTCAGTGTAAATTGTTCAAAGTAGTCTTTGTGCATAGAGTTATATATATTGATATTTTATTTAACTAGGCAAGTCAGTTAAGAACAAATTCTTATTTTCAATGACAGCCTAGGAACAGTGGGTTAACTGTCTGTTTGGGGGCAGAACGACAGATTTGTACCTTGTCAGCTTGGGGGTTTGAACTTGCAACTTTCCGGTTACTAGTCCAACGCTCTAACCAGTAGGCTACCCTGCCGCCCCATATGGTTTGTTAAACTCTGAAATCTGTTTGGCATACATTTTAAAGTAAAAAAACTGAATCAAAGCGTAATTGCATTACTGTGGAATTACCCAATTGTAGGTGTGTGTGGGTTTACATGGGTGTGTTTTGTGATAGGAGGGGAGGAGGGATAGCCTTGTTAATGCCCCTCATTGAGGTGTGGGACACACTGACCAGATGCCTGATTAAAGCTCATCTCCTGCCAGCCAGTTAATATTAGAATCCTACTACAATGGAGGTGACAGACAGCCACTCGCATACATTATCATATACAGAGAGGAGATTTGAGCGTAACCGATGTGAAATAGCTAGCTAGTTAGCAGTGCGCGCTAGTAGCGTGTCAATCGGTGACATGTCTCGCTCGGAGACCTTGAAGTAGTTGTTTCCCTTGTCGCTCTTTTTATAGAGCGATAGGTAACGACGCTTCGAAGGTGACTGTTGTTGATGTGTTTAAAGGGTCCCTGGTTCAAGCCCAGGTTGGGACAAAGATAGGAACGGAAGCAACACTGTTAGATGAGCATGGATTGGAGTTATTCCACTAACATGTTGACTAAACCATTGCAAAATAAATGTACACGTTATTCAATCATTTCATTCAAATTCCTCGCGGGCGTTTACGTAGCCAGGCGCTAAAATCGAACTTGCTTCTATTTTAGGCACTTGACGCGCTGCAAGTCCCGCCTCTCCCATCTACTCATTGGTTTATAAAACGAGCATATCATCCCACGTGGGTGTTTGAAAGATGAGTGTGGACATCGTTCCAGTCCAGTTGGTGGCGATAATGCACCTTAAAGGTGGTTACCAACAGCCATATATAATCCACAGAAGAACAAGACAACAAACAAGGAGAGATTAATAAAACATAAAATAAAATAAACTGCTTTCACCAGTAGATTTCTTTTCCGAGTAGAGAAAACCTGATTTGACTGAAATTTATAAATTATACAAAAATCCAGCAAAAAAATTAAATTAAAAATGCCCATATGCATTTCAGGTAAAATAACCCAATCTTAATCTCCCAGGACAAATAACCTAGCAACAGCAAACTATCTTAATGTCCTCAAATTAAAACACTACATGATCAAAAGTATGTCGACACCAGGTCGAACATCTCATTCCAAAATCATGGGCATTAATATGCCGTTGGTCCCCCCTTTGCTGCTATAACAGCTTCCACTCTTCTGGGAAGGCTTTCCTCTAGATGTAGGAACTAGAGGTCAACCAATTATGATTTTTCAACGCCGATATCGATTTTTGGGGGAAATAATGACAATTACAACAATACTGAAAGAACACTTATTTTAACATAATACATCAATAAAATCAATATGGCCTCAAATAATGAAACATGTTCAATATCGTTTAAATAATGCAAAAACAAAGTGTTGAAGAATGTAAAAGTGCAATATGTGCCATGTAAGAAAGCTAACGTTTAAGTTCCTTGCTCAGAACATGAGAACATATGAAAGCTGGTGGTTCCTTTTAACATGAGTCTTCAATATTCCCAGGTAAGAAGTTTTAGGTTGTAGTTATTATAGGACTCTCTCTCTCTCTATACCATTTGTATTTCATTAACCTTTGACTATTGGATGTTCTTATAGGCACTTTAGTATTGCCAGTGTAACAGTATAGCTTTCGTCCCTCTCCTCGCTCCTACCTGGGCTAAAACAAGGAACACATCGACAACAGCCACCCTCGAAGCAGCGTTACCCATGCAGAGCAAGGGGAACAACCACTCCAAGTCTCAGAGTGAGTGACGTTTGAAACGCCATCAGCGCGCACCCCGCTAACTAGCTAGCCATTTCACATCGGTTACACCAGCCTAATCTCGGGAGTTGATAGGCTTGAAGTCATAAACAGTGCAATGCTTGAAGCACAACGGAGAGCTGCTGGCAAAACGCAGGAAAGTGCTGTTTGAATGAATGCTTATGAGCCTGTTGCTGCCTACCACCACTCAGTCAGACTGCTATCAAATCATAGACTTAATTATAACATAATAACACACAGAAATACGAGCCTTAGGGTCATTAATAATCCGGAAACTATCATCTCGAAAACAAGACGTTTATTCTTTCAGTGAAATACGGAACCGTTCCGAATTCTATCTAACGGGTGGCCTCCATAAGTCTAAATATTCCAGTTACATTGCACAACCTTCAATGTTATGTCATACTTAAGTAAAATTCCGGCAAACTAGGCGGCCCAAACTGTTGCATATACACTGACTCTGCGTGCAATGAACGCAATAGAGGTGACAATTTCACCTGGTTAATATTTCCTGCTAACCTGGATTTCTTTTAGCTAAATATGCAGGTTTAAAAATATATACTTCTGTGTATTGATTTTAAGAAAGGCATTGATGTTTATGGTTCGGTACACATTGGAGCAACGTTACGCACTGCATAGATTATATGCAACGCAGGACACGCAAGATAAACTAGTAATATCATCAACCATGTGTAGTTAACTAGTGGTTATGATGATTGATTGATTTTTATAAGATAAGTTTAATGCTAGCTAGCAACTTAGCTTGGCTTACTGCATTCGCGTAACAAGCAGGCTCCTCGTGGAGTGCAATGTAATCAGGTGGTTAGAGCGTTGGACTAGTTAAATGTAAGGTTGCAAGATTGAATCCCCCGAGCTGACAAGATAAAAATCTGTCTTTCTGCCCCTGAACGAGGCAGTTAACCCACCGTTCCTAGGCCGTCATTGAAAATAAGAATGTGTTCTTAACTGACTTGCCTAGTTAAATAAAGATTAAATAAAAAGGTGTAAAAAAAAAAATAATAAAAAAATAATAATAATAATAATAATAATAATGTCCAAAAATACAGATTTCTGATTATGAAAACGGCCCCAATTAAATCGGCCATTCCGATTAATCGGTCGACCTCTAGTTGGAACATTGCTGCAGGGACTTGCTTCCATACAGCCACAAGAGCATTAGTGCGGTTGGGCACCAAAGTTGAGCAGTCGGCATTCCAATTCATCCCAAAAGTGTTCGATGGGGTTGAGGTCAGGGCTCTGAAGGCCAGTCAATATCTTCCACACTGATCTCGACAAACCATTTCTGTATGGACCTCACTTTGTCCACGGGGGCATTGTCATGCTGAAACAGGAAAGGGCCTTCCCCAAACTGTTACCAAAGTTGGAAGCACAGAATCAGCTACATTAGGATGTCATGTTGTAGCGTTAAGATCTTTTCACTGGAACTAAGGGGCCTAGCCCGAACCATGAAAAACAGCCCCAGACCATTATTATTCCTCCACCAAACACTACAGTTGACACTATGCATTCGGGCAGGTAGGGTTCTTCTGGCATCCGCCAAACCCAGATTTGTCCGTCAGACTGCCAGATGGTGAGAGTGATTCATCACTCAAGGAGAACGCGTTTCCACTGCTCCAAAGTCAAATGGTGGAGAGCTTTATACCACTCCAGCTGATGCTTGGCATTCCGCATGTTGATCTTAGGCTTGTGTGCGGCTGCTCGGCCATTTCATGAAGCTCCCGACGAAAAGTTGTGCTGACGTTGCTTCCAGGTAGTGAGTGTTGCAACCGAGGACAGAAGATTTTTACGTGCTACAGGAGCTGTTCCTCCTAGATGTTTCCACTGCACAATAACAGCACTTACAGTTGACCGGGGTAGCTCTAGCTGAGCAGAAATTTGTAGCAATTACTTGTTGGAAACAATGACGGTGTCACGTTGAAAGTCACTGAGCTCGTCAGTAAGACCATTCTACTGCCAATTGTTTGTCTATGCAGATTGCATGGCTGTGTGCTTGATTTTATACACCCGTCCGCAAAGGGTATGGCCCGAATCCACTAATTTGAAGGGGTGTCCACACTTTCTTTTTTATATATAGTATAGTTTGTTCACAGTTGGTTTTGGCATTTTAACCTGCGTGTCATGAACGTGTCTGGTGGAGATAAACAATCAACATGCGCACAATGACACGCGGAGCCGGTTTGATCAGCATGTAACGCACAACATTTCAATTCCAATTTTTTAACCAGCCTTAAAGTAGACAGCAGCTCTACAGAACACAAAATAGTACCAGGAACCATTGGTTTCTGAACTCGCTAACAACCATTAGCAAATCTTCAACCATGTGTTAGTAACCACACTTACTGATTTAGTGCCTTGAAGTACCACCCCCTACTCCTTACACACAGTCAATCATGTAGGCAGAATCTCACAGCTGTGGATGAAAGTGTTTGTTTGCTACAGTGTGAGCCGTCTCTTAGATACAGTCAAAGAAAGAGAATATGACAAATTAATGAAAAAGTGATATGGTCCATTACAATGTCAAAGCTAAGGTGAATATATACACCAAATGTACAAAACATTAGGAACACCTTCCTAATATTTAGTTGCACCCCCTTTTGGCCTCAGAATAGCCTCAATTCATTGGTGTCAAGTGTTCCACAAGGATGCTGGCCCAGTTCTTGACACACTCAAAACTGTTGCGCCTGTCACCT